>NC_039257.1:928992-958992 GCF_003368295.1 Carassius auratus | reverse complement strand
ATCCGGAGCCACCATCATCTCAAACAGACGCAGCGGCGTCGGCAGAGGGAAGTCAAATTGCTGTGAGACAGAACAGAGAACAAGATCTGAAAAACTGACAGTAAATCATCATATTATTCTGATTTCTGAAGATCATGTGACACTGAAGACTGGAGGAATGATGCTGGAAATACAGCGGAGCATCACAGAAATAAATTACACTTTAACACAGATTCACACTGAAAACAGACGTTTTAGATTCTAATAATATTTATCTATTTTTGCTGTGTTTTAGATCAAGTAAATCCAACCCTGGTGAGGAGAAGAGACTTCAATGCACTATTGTTGATTATCATTCACAGGCGAAAACGCTGGTTTTTGCATTGTGTTATAAGACTGAAGTGAGAAAAATATATATAACAAAAGGGAGACGTGCTGACATTTGTGTGTTTGTGTGTGTGTGTGTGTGGATGGTGGGCGAGTGATGTGAAAGGTCAGGGGTGAGACGCTGGAGATCTTCACTGTCTGTGTTCCTCACCTTGATCAGCATGAACTTGTGCATGGGCTCGTACCACTGCAGCAGAACCACGCTGGACTCCAGCGCACAGCACAGGAACACACAGCCGTTCTGAGCGTTATGGGCTGCACACACACACACACACACACACACACACACACACACACACACACACACACACACACACACAACAGACAACTCAATACACACTAAAACCACAGGGTGTTTCATGCCAATCATTCTTATTCTGATTAATTCAGCTGCTTACACACAGGAATTTCACTTGTCACACAGTTTCTGAGAGCTGTCACTCAAACAGCAGAAACACACACCAGATCTACAAAACAAGGCTTTGACTGAGTTATCAGTTTCATAAAACACACATTTCTTCGCACATTTGCTTCATTTTGCAAGAGATGGGAGGCCTTTTGCATGCATTTTATGTGTGCAGTTCTTGGATTTGTGTGTAAAGTTTAGAGAACGTGTGTAAGCAGCTGAAAAGGAGCTGTGCGGTCAGGGTTTGTCTGGACTGATTAAAGTAGAAGTGAGGAGGATTTCTGCTCTCACCCACTGAACACGTTCTGCATCCTTTTGTGTCTGGGATCTTCGTGCTGATTGCAAACTTCCTGTTATGAGACGACGAGAGGAGCAAGATTAGACTGAGTGTGTGTGTGTGTGTGTGTGTGTGTTTCTGTGTTTTCCTTTGGTTTGTCTTTATTTGGGTCACTAAGTCACAACAAAGTTCCGTTATGAGTGAAGGAGGCTCTGCATGTGTTTATATGTGTGTGTGTGTGTGTGTGTGTGTGTGTGTGTGTGTGTGTGTGTAAGTGAGTGTATGCATGCATGTTTGTTTGTGTGTGTGTGTGTGTGTGTGTGTGTAAGTGAGTGTATGCATGCATGTTTGTTTGTGTGTGTGTGTGTGTGTGTGTAAGTGAGTGTATGCATGCATGTTTATGTGTGTGTGTTTATGTTTGTGTGTTTGTGTGTGTGTGTATGTGTTTATGGGTGTGTATGTGAGTGTGTGGTTTCTCAGTTTTCTTATAGGTGTGGTCAGACTCAAACACACCTCGGTGAAGCTGTTGCTGCAGTAAGTGTGTGTGTGTGTGTGTGTGTGTGTGCTATGCTGCTTCATAACTCAAATGCAAGCAGTGTAACAAAAGGAAGGTGGTTACCGTGGCAACAGCCTGTGTGTCGGCAGGGCAACGATGCGATGCTCTCTGCGCGTCTGTTCGTACAGCTCCTTCAGCGAGTGTGAGTGCAGCTGAGACGACTTCCCTGTTTCACAAAACTCTCATCAGCCCTTCATCACACACACACTTCCCATCACCATCATCACCATCATCATCATCACACAGGTGTGCTCCTCACCTGAGACGGACATTAACACGCCGCCGATGGTGTACAGCCACACACACTTGCCCGGAAACAGCTGGGAAAGAGCAGAAGCAGATTAAAGGAGAGTGAAAGTGCTGAGGAATGACCTGAAGGTGTGAGGGTCTCTCACCAGCTCCATGGTGGTCTCAGAACTGTTGAGGTTTAGTGTAAAGATGCCCTCATCCGCCCCGAAGATCAGGTGCTGATCTACAGCCAACAGCAGGAACGTTACTGATCTGTTTACACTCAGAAAACACTCCAGAAGATTCAGATTCAGACGCTACCTTTAGTGGAGGGATGCTCCCATGAGCTCGAGCAGTTCAGCTTCAGAGGACAGCCGTGAAAAACCTTCCTGAAGACAATCTGTCAGAGAGAGATGATATGTGATATGATACGATACGATATCGTTTATTAGCATTAATTCACTGCTTTAGTTAACCTCTAGCATTTATTAATCAAATTTAATGTTAATGCCACCATTTACTAATACAAAATCAAAAGTTGTCTCTGTTTATATGTTTAATGTTCCTGAACTAATAATAAACAGTTGTATTTTAATAACAAAAATACTAACATACACTAATGTGACTTTATTAATAAGTGTTTGGAAAGTAAATATTACATCATGTTATCCCATCGCTTTCCATTTTTGTATCTCTAGTCACATCCAACTTTAAAATAAAATTGAACTAAAAATGCGATAAAATATAAAAAACATATACTCAACTTATTTTATTTAATCTACTTTGCAAAGCAACATTTGTCCTTTTAATTTAGTTTAACGGCGTGTACTAAATAAAAACTAACACTAAAAAATAAAAATAAAAAACTAAAAATATAACATAAAAACATTCAAAATATGACTATAATAAAAACTACAATTGTGTCTCAAAAACACTGTTTTCTAAATGTAACAACACTTATGCACAGATTTCAATGATTCAGTTTTGTTGCTTATGCTCTTGTTTCCTGAAGCTGTGTTAATCAGAAAGCAGTGAGGTCAGAACGTACCGGCGGTTTCTTGACCACTGGACTGACACACTCGACCGGATCCTGAACGAGAGAGAAACACAAGTCAGAGTGAGTCACGGTGACCTTCAGCAGTGACACGACTAACCCCACACATCACATCTGACTTCCTGTGAGAGCTCGGAGCTCAGGCAGTAACCCACACGTCTTACACATGTGTGAAGATCAGAAGATAAACCTAACCCGTGACAGATTCTACACAGGATCTCCTTCATTTTAGTGGATTATCTGTAATCTCCTGGAGATCTCCTGATCTGATCTGAGATGAAACCCTCAAGCACCTGAGGAGCTTGTCTGCGTCTTCTGTCCTTCTTCGGTGGAAGTTCAGGAGGCCGAAGATCTACTGGAGGATCAGTGAGGAAGCTGGAGAACGCAGACGGATCTACACACACACACACACACTTACAGTTATGCAGGAGAACAGTGTGCATGTGTGTGTGTGTGTGTGTGTGTGACGGTAACCTGAGTTGACGCTGCGCACAGATCGTGGTCGAGGAATGGGTCGAGGTCGAGTGTGTGTCCCGCTGGACGTCCTGAATAAAGGTGACGGGACGCTGATGAACGGAGCTTTACTGTGATCATCTTCTGCTGCCATACTCTCCTCTGAACTACTGCTCTGCTTCGGCTGAACACACACACACACACACACACACACACACACACACACGTTTCATAAAACATTATGTATGAACACTTAAACCAAAGAAGCTGTTTCAACTGAAAGAAACTTGCACTGATCTTAAGATTTATCAGTGCCTTTGTTGTGTCTCAAGAAGGACATCAGTAATGTTTTTTTCTAAGACACATTTATAAAAATATCTTCAGTGTCCTAATAGAACTATGTCCTAGTCCTGTTTTAGTCTAAGCCCTGTCTATGAAACCAGGCCAAAGTGTCCTGACATCAAAACATCTAAAATTATATCTGGTATCTGAATAGTGTTTGGTTTGACTATGTATATAGACTACCGTTTATAAGTTTGAGATCAGTGCGATTTCTAATGTTTGTTTTTAAGAATATACTGTATTTGTTTGATCAAAAACACTGAAGGAAAATTATTTTGTGAGACATGATATTAAAATACTTTAAAATATTATTTCTGTGATGCTCCGCTGTATTTTCAGCATCATTCCTCCAGTCTTCAGTGTCACATGATCTTCAGAAATCATGAATAATATGATGATTTACTGGTCAAGGAACATGAAGATTATTAGCGATGTTGAACACAGTTGTGCTGCTCAATATTTGTGTGGAAACTGATATTTTGTTGAGCATTATTTGATAAATAGAAAGTAAAAATAAAACCGTGATTATTAGTGTAATACACACAACTATTCAAAAGTTTGTTTTTTTTTCAAAAGTTTTTTTTTTTTTTAGTAATTCATACTTTTATTCAGCAAAGATGTGTTAAATTTATAAATAAGTGATAGTAAAGACTTACGTTGTTAGAAAAGATTTCTATTTTGAATAAATGCTATTCTTTTTAACTTTTTATTCATTAAAGAATCAAAGAAAAAAAGTATCACAGCATATTATTCAGATTTCTGAAGATCATGTGACACTGAAGACTGGAGGAATGATGCTGAAAATACAGCGGAGCATCACAGAAATAAATTATATTTCAAAGTATATTAAAACAGGTATCCAATATTAGAAATTGCAATAATATTTCACAATATTACAGCTTTTTCTGTATGTATGATCAAATAAATACAGCCTTGATGAGCAGAAGAAACTTCCGATCCCAAATTCTGAATGGGAGTGTACGTTTATAAAGTTTTGGGAAAAGTTACTTTTTAAAAGTTAAATGTTGCATTACTTCATAAAAGGTAACCAATTGCTTTAGTTTCTATAGAAAGTGAAGCATTACATTACTTTTGTTGTACTTTTTGTCACCTGACCTGGGCTTGTTTATTAATTTTTGCCAAATTTTCTCTGAACAGTCAATGCATGGGAAAACAAAGTAGCTTGCATTTCTTATTTGAAAAAAAATAATAATTATTCAGTCATTTAATGAATTCATTTTCATCACATGGAATTAGGCAAATATATTTTTATATATTTCACTTCATTTCACGAGCATGAATAACACTCAGGCATGAATAAGATAATATTTTAATATTGCAGTAATATTTCCCTCTGGATGTGTTTTGCTAAAATTGAAGTTTAATCTGTGAGCAGACGCGGTTGAGCGACTCACTTTGGGAGGAAGAGGAGGAGGAACTTCATCGCTGTACTGCAGTGTGTTACTGAAGAGAGAAAAACACGCTCCATCAGATCTTCATAATTCATGAAGACATGCATCTGTACTGTAGATTATTGGTGATGTACTGTACCCCGCTGGTCTGTGGGAGAGAATAAGAGGTACGATTAACCACAGATACCGTCGAAGCTCTCTCATATTCAGTCAATATGTGCAGAAATGACACAGATATGCTTCATATTAATAAACCAGACGCTATTATCCTAAATCTAGTTTGGTCTTCTGTTAAATTGGCTTTCTGATTTTAGCAACTGGAATTTAAGAACACGTTTTGAGTGAATGGATCATTAAATAATGGTGAAAGTCGTGATCTAGATGCTTTTGTACATCATATAGATTCAGTTCATGAATATTCAGTAAATATTGCAAATGCATGAATGTAAATGTGTCTATGATTTCAGAGGAGAAGAAGAACTTACATTTCCACGTCATCGTAATCGTCATCCGTGTCCACGCTCTCATCTCTGTAAGAGTTTATTATGAGAAATCATTAGCACATGGGCTGTGTATGTCTCAGACAAGTGAATAAATGTGAAGTCATCTCTTACCTTCTTCTGGAAATGATGGGAGGACTCATCCACTGACCTCCTGACGACTGTAACTACACCAATCAATAACAGCACGTTATCTTACAACATCCACTTTGTAATAAAAATGAATGCAAACCTTGTTATTTTTTTAAAATCAAGATATTAACATTCTGCAAGGGGCGTGTAAACTTATGAACAAAACTACACAGCTAATGATAATGACTATATAAAGACGGAAAATAGTTATTTAGGGACCCCATGAAGTGTTTTGACAAGTATATTTTTCCATGTAGTTAGGAAGTTCCTCTTAAAACAGGAAGTTGTGTTCAGACATATAATTCCTTGTTTTTAAATTGCCAGTTCTCTTCTGTTTAAGTCAGAGGAAAGAACACGCTCTAGAAAAGTCTTTTTGTCACAGGAAATGTTTTTCTTAGACAACGTCGTCAAAGGAAGGTTTTGACTCGAGCAGATTTATCTCAGAAGTTCCACACACGAACACTAACCGTTCCTTCTGGAGACTCTCGTTTGTCAGTGGCGGGTCTCTGTGTGTAGATCTGTTCCACTGAAACACAGACATCAGATTTATAATAATGAAATAATGAGCGAGTATCTGTCACGAACACACACGAGAGTCTTACAGCTGATGTCTGAGTTCGTTCTCTCGGCCCGGTTGTGTCTGTTGATCGAGTGAATTCTTCTTAGTGAATGTGGGACAATCACCTGAGAAAGACCGAGATCAGAGACAGACAGATGGACTGTGTTTATGAGTGAGTCACTGAATGATTCAATCAACTGAGTCATTCAAAACACTGATTCATTCAAGTAGTAAACTAGGGACTGTCTTTATGAGTAAGTCACTGAATAGTTCATATAGTTTAGAATAGCGTAACGTACCTCCAAATCGTCATCATCGGTCTGTAAGTTTTTGTGTTCGTCAGGGTGTCTGAGTTGGTCCAGCAGTTCAAGGGTTAACTGTTGTCTCAAACATTGCTGAGTCACAAACATGTGCTGCAACAAGACATGATATGAGTTCAGATGAACACATGCACACTCACACATGTTTGTTTCTTTGAATTTTGGGGACTTTCTATAGACTTCTCTTACTTTAATGCTGAACAAGCTATATTCTTCTATCCCCTAACCCAACCCTAAATCTAAACTCACCCCTTACAGAAAACCTCTCTGCACTGTTACACTTTCAGATAAACATAATTTGCTATTTTTATTTTATCTTGGAGAAGTGAGGTGTCCATGGTGCAACATCTAACTACTGGGGTGCCTCAGGGCTCAGTTCTTGGACCACTTCTCTTCTCTGTCATTCAGAAACATGGCTTTTCATACCACTGCTATGCTGATGACACTCAACTCTACCTCTTATTCCATCCTGATGATGCAACTGCTTGTTTTCTTTAAAAAAAGAAACACTTGCTTATCTATTTTGTTCTGTATTCTATTTGTATGCAGCTAAAATTATGACAAAAAACTGAATGACTGCTTTTGTGCTGCTAACACAACACACACGGCTGGCAAACATACCATTAGCATCTTTTTAGCGCTGGGTCTCTTCTTTGGGTTTCTGACCAGCATGCACTTCACAAAGTTGTAGAAAGTGGGTGTCCTGAAATACAACGGTCAGTCAGAGATTAGTTTGAGCTCAGACTCTGATGCTTAGTAAGGAACATCTCCGTCTCTCACCATTTTGATTTGTCTTTGAGTTTTGGAGGCTGATAGCCACTCTTGGACATCAGGAACAAAACTCTGAGAAACCAGAGAACAAACAGTGTTGGTCTTCATCTGAGACAAGTCACGGTGATCTCTACTTATACAGGACAGACTGTTTCAAAGCAGCTCAGAATAGTAATGAAAATATGCTCACTCTCAGTTCATCCGAGATCAGGATGAGTTTGTTTCTTCATCAGATTTGCACATTTCTCCAAATCTGATCTTGGATGGCCTGAGAGTGAGGACATTTTCAGATCATTTTCATAATCGAGTGATCTATTCCTTTAAATCAGTTTGATGGTAATTCAGTTTTTCAGGTGTATACCTGAGAGGATGGACATCGAAGAGAGGCGGCTGTAGTTCTGCGAGCTCAATCGCTGTGATTCCCACAGACCAGATATCACACAGCTCATTATATCCACCCTTGATCTCGACCGCGGCCACCTCTGGAGCCATCCTGAGGACAAACACATGCTCAGAAAACACAAGCTCGAGACATGACCTACTGTTTGAACACCAGGAAGTTGCTCAGAATTAACTATAATGTGAAGGAGACGATCTCAACTAACATTCTCAGAACCTTCTGGCAACATTCTCTCAACGTTATGAAAATTCCAGTAATGTTAACAGAACATCTGTTCAAAGTTATCTGCTCTTTAATAATGTTCCTCAAACGATAGCACAAAAACATTATCGTTCAATGATAGTTAGATGTTCGTTTTTTTAAATGTTACTATTTGTTTGAAAAAACATTCAAATGTAACATTCCCATAATGTTTACAAACCATGGAAACACTTTTTTAAATATTTAAAATAACTGAAATTTTGAATGTGCATAGAACATTCAGAAAAATAAGGTGTTGATGGAAACCTTCTGAGAAAGTTCTTGTGAGCTGAAGTGTGGCTTTATTCTCACCAGTACGGCGTCCCAATGAAGGACATTCGACGGGCAAACGTGGCTGTGATTTGTGCCGAGATCCCAAAGTCAGCTGAAACAGAGAGAAAGAGACGGAAGAGCGTTAGACACACCGAGCGAGGGAGTGAGACGCCTTTAATAGACTTCAGTCGTTCTACGAACCCAGTTTGACTTCTCCATGATCGTTCAGGAGAATATTTGCACCCTGCAAAACACAAACTCAGAGTAACTGACTGAACACTCGCTGATGCTCACTGTTGAGGAGTAACTCGTTACATGTTACAGATTACATCGTTTCATTACAACATAAGAGCAAACAGTTACAGTTACTGAGAAGAAAATTGTAATTAAACTACAGTAACAGTAAATTAAACTAAGTTAAAATATAAAAAATTACATAGAGATTTACATCTAAATATTTACACACACACACACACACATTAACGCACACAAACAGTTCTAAAATATGAGACAGCAGTGTTTCAGGAGTTTAGGACATCTGTTTTATCTCCTATCTTGGTTTATGTACATGCTTTATTTTGTAAGATGAATTGTTTTCCAAGGCATTTTAGTTTCCTGTCACAGCTGTGCAAAGATTTCACTTCAAAAACAGCATCATAGATATTAAACTTGATATTATATTAAATCAGTATTTAACCTCAGAATGATCTCAAAGTAAAAAAAAAAGGTGCTAAATCATTTTTTTGGGGGGGGGGGTTGCTGAAAATGAAATTATTAGAATCTGAATTCGAGTGATGAAGGATTGTGAAAGTCTGATAGGAATCAGTGTTGAGTTTACTGTAAGGTGAACCCTGCCTGCTTTACATGTTTCAAGATGATTAACAGCTGAACATATTAGTAATTTAGACATGTAATCTGTATAAACTAACTGTAAGCGAAGACATTGACTTTACCTTGATGTCTCTGTGGATCTTCTTCTGTCCGTGAAGATAATCAAGACCCTGACAGACACACAGCGAGCACGTGTGTCAGAACAGAAGTCTGTTGTGTTATAACTGTGTGTATGTGAACATGAAGAGTGTGTCACCTGCAGCATCTCTCGACAGACGTAAGCGATCTGCTGCTCGGACAGAGGACCGGTCACTGACACACAGAGACACAGAGACACATCACAATCACCATCACACACTCAAACAAGACAGACAAACACTGAAAACACACGTCATATATCTGTGCATTCTGATCACAAATAACAGCCTAGACAGAAAGAGCTCTGAATACTTACTGAAGGGAGCTCTGGGAAAACAGCATAAAACATTTAAAAATAAATGTAAATAAATGTAAATAAATAAATAGGAGTTAAGAAAAGTTTGATTCAAATAAATGTATGAATGTATGAATGAATGAATAAATAAATACATGCAGCAATTTCAAAAAGTTAGATTAAAATAAATAAATAAATAAATAAAGTAGAGTTTGGAAAAGTAAGATTAAAACAAATAAATAAATAAAGCAGATTTAAGAAAAGTTAGATTAAAATAAAGAAATAAATAAAGTATAGTTTAGAAAAATTAGATTGAAATAAATAAATAGAGGCAGTTTAGAAATGTTACATTAAAAAAAACAAACAAATAAAAAAATATTAGATTAAAATTAAGAGAGTTTAGAAAAGTTAGATAAAAAATTAATTCATAATAAATAAAAATAAATTATAAATAAAATAATTAAAATAAAAAAATAGAATGAAGGGAGTTTAGAAAAGTAATATTAAAATAAATAAATAAATAAATGATAAATAAAATTATTAAAATTTAAATGAAGGGAGTTCAGAAAAGTTAGATAAAAAAAAAATGAATTAGTAAATAAATGATAAATAAAATAATCAAAATTAAAAATTCAAATGAGTCCCATATTTAACCCAAAGTTGGGCTCAAGCAAACCCAGCATTTCTTAGAGTGAAAGAGTGAATGAATCTGAAATGACACCGTCTGGATGCAAAAGCTCTGACAGAATTAAAGATGTGTCCCAGCAGCATCTAAATCCTTCCGTTATATCATCTCATCACACGCAGCGTTCAGGGCTGTTTTTAGAGACCCAACGGGTTTGAGAGGCTGAAGATATTTTTATGTCACGCAACTGTTGAGCAAAACAGGAAACCCAGCTAACGAGTAAAAACAGTGGTGTGAGAGACGACAGGCCCTGTTTACCGTGGTAAATGTCCTGCAGAGATCCTCCACCGCAGTACTCCATACAGATCCACAGCTTATTCATCCTGCGACACACACACCTATCATCACACTCCCGTTCATCTGTTATCGCTCATGTTTTGACCTGTTCTCAAGCTCTCAATTTAAACAACGCTAGATTGATGTATTCATACAGACTGACTCAGTAAAAACAGATGCTACACAAACAGATTCCCCTGGAAGTCAAACACAGATGAGACTGAGAACTTGTGATTCCCAGCATCTATACGATAAAGAGCACAGTTACTGGAACAGATCATAGTTTAGCCGACTCTGTTTGATCTTTCTTCTTGTGTCTCATCTTCTCAGGGATTTAAACTTGTTCAGTAATGTGTTATGAACAGAATGCTGTTACAATGTTTCAGAGATGTTTCCAGGGAACTGAAACATGTGAATGTATCATGTTGGATCCTCTCACCTGATGTAGCTGCCGTGATAGGCCACGATGTTTCTGTGTGTGCAGCTCTTCACCATCACGATCTCTTGCTGGATGACTGAGAAATCATCCTCTGAAAGACAGACGGACTGTGAGCGCCGCATCACCATTAAAATGATCTAAAGAGAAGACAGTCTGTGGGATCTCTGCTCTTACCAGGCTCCATTTTGATGATTTTAATGGCTGCGTATTCTCCATTCTGTTTATTGCGAGCCTTAAAACACACACACACACATTTGTGTTTATCAACTATGCTTCAATGCAAACTGTATGGACTGATTCACAATTCATTTTGAAAAAATATATTGAAAATTTATTGAGAGAATAGAGAAATGTTTTTTACAATAAAAAAATAGGAAACAAGTAAGTTGTGATAGAAATAGAATAGCGAGTGCAAGTGTTAGGGGTTAGAATAGAGTGTGTTAGAGTTAAAACCACAAACGTATTGAAACCATAAGAGTGTACTCAACATAGTTAATGGGAAATTAATATCCTCCTTGACAGAGAGTTTGAAGGAAATGAAGCGGATCACGTGTCTCTGTGATGAAGAGTTTTGTTACTAATAGAAGCTTTGCACTCGAGTGGAATTAAATATTGTGTTATTTAAAAGAAAATTTTACTTGATGTACTTTTTAAATATGTTTAGATGACATAAACATTTAATATAAATATATAATATTTATATTCATTTGACTCATGACCTTTTTAGGAACAAAATGCCTGAGAGAAGCTGTAAAGTGTGTTCTCCGCAGCACCAAAATAAACTCCACAGACGTCAACTTCTGCATTTCACGGAGAACTCGCTACACACACACACACACACACACAAACAAACACACAAACAAACACACAAACACTCTCCCACACACGCTACATACACACACACACACACATGCTACACACTCACACACACATACACACACACACACACACACACACACACACACTATGCTTCAATGCACAGTGTATGTGTGTATGGGACAGTGTTTGTGTATGTGTGCGTGTGTGTGTGTGTGTGTGTGTGTGTGTGTGTGTGTGTCTGTGAGTGTGTGTGTGTGTGTGTGTTCTTGTTTTTGTATCATATCAGGACACAACTCTGTATAATCACATGGGTATGACACAGGTATTACAAGGAGAGGGTGACTTATGAGGACATAACCCATGTCCCCATTTTTCAAAACACTTATAAATCATACAGAATGAGTTTTTTTGAGAAAGTAAAAATGCACAAAGTTTCCTGTGAGGGTTAGGGTTAGGTGTAGGGTTGGTGAAGGGACATAGAATATACAGTTTCTACAGAATAAAAACCATTACACCTATGGGATGAACACACTTTACACAGAAACAAACGTGTGTGTGTGTGTGTGTGTGTGTGTGTGTGTGTGATGGTTTGAAATATTTCCGTAATCAACTTTAGCCATATATTGACTATTTAGGTTTTCGAGGATGGATGGAGCTAGGGAGGGATGGATGGATGTCTACTGTCCTCATAATTCAAATGGAATAAATAAATAAATAAATAAATAATAAAATATGAATATTTCATTTTCAGTGACATATTGACGTATGAATAATGTCCTTTGAAAACAAACAGAAAATCTTCTATATTTTTGTAAATGAAAACAAAAGAGGTTAAATGATATTATTCATAATTTATTCCAGAAAAGCTTGACTTTGAGCTGAGTTTTCCAAGATAATATATAAAAGCACATTTTTGTTTTATTTCTCGTTTTTGAGGGTGGACTTCCCTTTCATAGATTTTGCTTCATAAATGCTAAAGTTTATTTGCCTGGGCTTGACCAAAATAGCTTCTGCATTTCATGGTATCCAAAAGTCACAGAATAGCTAGAAAGAGCTTTTCATCTAGTGATGCAAGAAAAAGACGGTTAGGTTTCGGTGAAATCTGATTAGGTCAGGATTAAAAGCATTATGATAATTATGAGTCTTTAGAAAGTGTGTTTATATGAGTGTGTATTGTGTGTTTATATAGGCAAGAGTATTATATTGTGTGTGTGTGTCTCAGTGTGGGCGGGTCAGAATCATATGTGGGGGCGGAGCTCTTCCACAGCTCCGCCCCCTCTTGACCTCACACGACGACTGGTTCCCGCTCTTCTCCGTCATGAGTGTGTGTGTGTGTGTGTGTGTGTGCAGACTGAGAGTTTTCTGCTGTGGAACGAGCTCAACCGGTTACCTGCAGCCACGTGAGCACAGCTGGTGTCAAACAGGTCCTTTAGGTCAATGACTCCTGATGTGAAAGAGCCACACTTTTTAAAACACATTCTCAGATTCTAATTCTTGACCAACTTGAGACAAAAAGTTAAAATATGATTTTCAGATATTTGAGGTCTTCTAGAATTTAAAGCACCTGAAGCATTCAATTCACACGCTTTAGAAGTAAAGACAGAAATTATATAGATAAACTAGACACAATACAGACTGATGATTTTGAAATTCTGAATACAATTAAGACATTATTTGACATATTTGATGAATTTAGTTAGACATATTGTTTGACATTAGGTTAGGTGACCCTTAAGCACAAACCCAGTCATAAGGGTCAATTTTGTGAAACTGAGATGTATCCATCATCTAAATAATCTTTTCATTTGATGTAAGGTTTGTTATAATAGAATTTTTGAAAATCTGGAATCTGAGAGAGCAAAAAAATCGAAATATTGAGAACATCATCTTTAAAGTTGTTCAGATGAAGCTCTTAGCAATGCATATTACTAATCAAACATTAAGTTTTTATACATTTACGGTTGGAGATTTACCAAATAGCTGAACTTAATATCCTAATGATTTTCATCATAAAAGAGAAATGTATAATTGTGACTCATACAGTGTATTGTTGTCTATTTCTACAAATATACGTCTGAGATACTGATGACTGCTTCTGTGCTGCAGAGACACTGATATGAGCACTGTAAAAATATTGTGATTTTATCACTAAAAGACTGTAAAAAAGCTACAGTAAAACAGTAAGTTTCCATACTAAAGATTCGGTGAATAAATGTAATAACATTTAATGTAATTTTACAGTAACATACTGTTAAAAATATGTTTTTTTTTGGGAAGTGAAAAATAATATTATTTGTATAATTTACAGTGAAAAAAATTAAATTGACACTCCCAGAATTCCTTGCATGACACTTTTTGATTTTGATTTTGATTTTATTTTTTTTTTATTACATGTTTCGTCTTAGTTTTTTTTTCTTATCAGTCGTGTACATTTATGGTTTAAACATCCGTTAATGAAATATTTAATTGTGAATTAAGTCTGTAAAATCCAAAATGTTGCTGTCGTATTATTTATAGTGAAATTCTGGCAATCACAGCTACCGGTATTTTACCGTAAATGTCACATGTTCACCTTTAGCAATGTCAAGCATCTCTGGATGTGTGTGAGTGTGTAAACTATCCTAACGTCCGTATGCACGAGCGACTCTTATGCATCTTTAATTAAGTGTTATTTTTACGCTTCTCAGACGCCATCAGCATCCACTCCCATACAGCAAATTCAAAAATACTAATATGTTTCTATAGATATATTTTCTGATGCTGGAGTGCTTTATCAGCTCTACAGGTGAAACATCGACACACACAAAGGTGTTTTTTAGAGGAAAGAGGAAGCAGTTCACAACCACACACTCTTCTACAGATGCACCGTGCTTTACAGTAAACTACATCCTCTACAGGACGCTGGGCTAGCCCTAGTCAGAAATAAATATATAAAGTATACTCCAAATTCATTTACATATTTATGTACTTAATAAAATACCCTGAAATTTTATTTTTAGTATACTAAACTGGTAACTATACTTAAAGTCTCCTGAATTGACACAACTTATTTTACTCTTAATGCACTTTAATTGTGTAGAAGTAGTTTAGAAGTCCAATTGAAGATATACTTAGTTTATTTGATTGTGCAAAAGAGTAACTATACTTCAGGTACACTTTAAATATCTTGCACTTAAAGACTGTTATTATTCATATCATTCATCAAAAGTGACATTAAAACACATTTTAGATGTAATATCAAGAAATGTGCATTGTGCAGAAGTAGTACGCCAAATAAAGATTAACACTTTCCGTTCAAACTCAATGTGGCCTCACAGGCCTGAGACATTACATAGGATGTGGTGCTTTGACCCATGAGTGATCACACACACACACACACACACACACACACCTCTAAACATGGACACAGCATAAACTGACACAGATATTGTTTTATACAAAGCTAGTTATAAATACTATAACCTAACGCTTACCCACACACTAACCCTCACAAAAGACAAATTTGTCCTTGAAATATAAACACACACATGTACACACCTCTCTAAACGGATTCTTCAGTTGTGTTTAACTATTTTTAAATGCTTCAATGTAAACCCTCGCAGAACACTTCTGCATTTTTCTGGATGCATGAATGCATAATGCAACGAATGTAACTTACATTTAACATCCACGTCGTTTATAAATATGTAAACGTTCTTAAATCAAGACATTTACTTCAGATGCAGAATGACAATATTTAACTCTTTTGTTTACCCTTTGAATAAAGTTTATATTTCTGACCTCGTTGGTAAATGTTTGCTCTTGTTTTAAGCAAAAACTCACTTCATTTTGGGACATTTTTCAGAAAATTTTATTTTGTACTTGAAAATAATACATGGATACTAAGCAACTAAATTATTTATATTTATAAAGCAGATTTCAACTGTTTTTAACATCCCTAAAAGAAGGTTTGGGGTGATTTTTTCAGGTTTAGTTCACTTCTGGGAACAAATTAGTCCCACAATATGGTTAAGCAGGTACACACACACACACACACACACAAACACACACATATCTTTAGGCAGAGGATGAATACAACCTTAAAAAATGAAAGATAGACAGAGAGAGAAAGAAAGAGACCGACAGGAAACAAACAAAGTATTTGTGATGAACAGATTTAATGTTTCTTGAATGTTTGTGGTTCATGAAAAAAAAGTGAAAGTGAGAGAATTACCAGAAACAACACAAAAATATTTCAACAAAATAGTTTAACTGCAAAGCGTAACATTTGCTCTGGATACCTACACACCTCTCATGAACCCCTGTCTTTAAAAGCTGTGAATCAGACTGAGAAACTGAAAACGAGAAGTGGTGAGAAAAAAAGAGTGAGGTACCTTATAAACTTCTCCATACGTCCCTCCACCAACCCGCAGCAGAATCTCAAAGTCGTCCTGAGGGTTTCGTGTGGAGATCTCCAAAACGTCCATCATCACACAAACACACACAGCAGTGAACAGATCATGTGTGTGTGTGTGTGTGTGTGTGTGTGTGCTAACTGCTGCAGGAAAACTGACACACACTCACTCGCACTCTAGAATGCATAACCTCTTCCTCTGTCTCACCTCATTTACATCTCGCTTTATTTCCTGTTTAGGGTGTGCGTGTGTGTGAGAGAGAGAAATAAAGAGAGAGAGAGAGAGTTTGAGAACATTAAACCCAAGTGTTTGAGTATATTTAGTTAGTTTAGAATATTTGTTGTGTGTGAGAGAATCAAACAACTTAAAAAAGTGAGTTTAGGTGTGTGTGTGTGTGTGTGTGCGTGTGTTTGTGTGTGTTGAGCATGCTCAGTGCTGCAGTGCATCAGTGTGTGTCGTCTGTGCAGCCTGACTGTACTTCCTGTACAATAATGCAGCAGAGCACAGAAACTCCTGACGCTCATGAAGATGAAGATTGAAGATGAACTCCTGAAACTCTCTCGTTCTGGAGAGAACCGAGCTTCAGCTGCTTCACTGGAGCTTCTGGACTCAGCCAGTAACCTCGTGTCTGTCTCTCTGATGTCTGTGGGGGTTTACTAACAGCAACAGATTGATCAGATATTAAAGTTGTGCAGCTGAATCTGATTGTGAAGATCAGAAAGAGCAGAACGGAGATGCTGTATGATGACCAGCAGGAGGCAGTGCAGGACCAGCACACAATCACACACTGTTTGTTCCGCATGGAATAATGCATACTGTTTCACTTTATTTAAATAGACAGTAAACAGTTTTTTTTAACTGTAAATAATGCTACAATTATCAAAATATGATTTTTCATGAACATATTGTTTCAGTCTTTCTACTTAAAAAATGTAATGTTTAATTTAATGTGTGACTTGCTGTTTATTTGTAATAATTTGTCAAATTTACAAGCCAGTATTTTCTTCGTTTTTTCATGCTTTTTAAAAAAAATTTGATTTTAGGCTGTTTAGCTTTCCATGAAGTGATTTTTCAGACTAGTGTAAAAAAAAAAAATTACTAAAACACATTTAAGCGTTTGTTTTATTGCACTTCTATTTGCGTCTGGATTTCCATTACAATACATGTTTTAAGAGTTTATTTCTCCACTTAAGCAGTACTTACATACATCAAAACTTAGAGGTTTATTCCTGTCTATATTCTGAAGGTTTTTGCTTTGGGGTTTGTTCAAATATCATTCACACTGATTTTTACAACATTTAATTCCTAAAAACATGGTGAAAATGCATATATTTCAAGGAAGTTAGCTTTTTTTCTCCACTTCAGCAACACTTATATACACCAAAACTTAGAGGTTTATTCCTGTCTATATTCTGAAGGTTTTTACTGTGGGGTTTGTTTAAATACAATTTCCACTGATTTATACAACATTTAATTAATAAAAACATGACAGAAATGCATATATTTAAAGGTAGTGAGCTTTTTTTCTCCACTTCAGAAGAACTTACATTCACCAAAACTTAGAGGTTTATTCCTCTCTATATTCTGAAGGTTTTTACCGTGGGGTTTGTTTAAATAAACATTTCCACTGATTTATACAAACTTTTATTCCTAAAAACATAGTGAAAATGTATTTGTTTTCTTTCTGTTGACAGTATTTTGTGAGTGTTATATAATATATAATTTTAATAATGTATAATTTTTCAGTGATACAAAGAAAAATCCAAAAATACCTTCTATAAAAAACTTGAATTTTTAACCTGGCTTTATCCAGTGTTCAGACTTTTATTTTGGAAAATCTGTGCATCGGCATTTGAAGACAACATTTAAACAAAAGAATAATATACAAATTATTTTTGCAATTCTTAATGTCAATCAACTGGGGATGTATGGTTATGTGTGTGTTTTTGTTTTGCCTTGAATAGGAGAATCTTCAGTTTGGGTGAGTTGTCCGTCTCATAAAATTGGAAAAATATCCTGAAAACCTCCTTCAAACACTAGAAGAGTCTGGGCGGCATTGAAGAAGAAACATCTAGAATCCAGTGTAAAGAACCCTGAAACACAGAGAAACAGCACATCACATATGTTATGATGTTCAAAAGAAAATACAAACAGCAGCTTTACTTCAGTCACACTTACAAATGTCTGAATGTCATTCATTACATATTAAACCATGTGTCATGTATTATGAATACACTGCATCTCACTGAAAACAGATTTAGAATTTACTTTGAAACTATTTTCACTCAGAAACCGTTTCATAAATTTCACAAATAAACCTGCAAGTAACATATTGAATGCAAAATACCATTTTGAAGTAGAAAGACTGAAACAGTATCTTATAAAATGTACTTCAGTAGTATTTGTTTACAGCGTCAAAGAATATTGTTTTTACAGTGCAGAAAATTTGTGTTGGGTTTGAAATGCTAAACTAGAACATATAGTGTTGAAGATGAACTGTCTTGATATATTCACTAAAAATCACCCAAACACCAACTGATTTACAGTTTTTCTGAATTGCTAAAACACTAAACCCTTAACTAGCTTAAACCAATTTGTCAAATAAAGCACTCTTTCTGCTAAACCTTAAACACGTTCAGGCAGTTATTGCTATGTTTACAAATTATGCACTATTTTTGCTAAACTCTAAACACATTCTCATTCACTTAAACACTTATCACAGTGTGAAAGCATTTGTACATTTGACTGTAAAATTACATTGTTTTGGTCTTGGTTGAGCTTGTGTGTAAAAGAAGTTCAAGCATTTTTAATTAGTGTTAACTGTCTGCCTTTTGTATCAAAGCAACAAGAAATGTGTTAATTGTATAGCCTACAAAGATGGATGCTGTGCTAACTTTGTTACAGTAAGAGTTTAGGAAACTTGTTAAAGGTACAGTATTGAAAAAACTGTCATAGCGATTGTAAAAAACTGTAAGCAATTCAGAAAAACTGTACATATATTGAGACGTCACACATAATGAAGAAATGATACACATTCACACACATTTTAAGGACCTGCAGTGAACAGATACTTTACATTTAGTTCATGTTTTATTGTAGATCAGATCAGATGCTGCAGAAGTTTAAACATATGTCATGAATCTCTCCACAATGTCTCGTCTGTATTTCTGTCTGTGCCAGGTTGTGCTGGTTCAGCTTGTATGTGTGTGTGTGTGTGTGTGTGTGTGTGCTGCTGACACACTGCTGATGGTAAATCCAGATTAGAGAGGCTAAAACAGGCTGCAGGACTGATGCATGAACCCTAATACACAGACCTGCTGTCACCCTCAATAACTCACACACACACACACACACACACACACACACACACACACACACACACAAACACACACATACTCACACACTCACACACACAAACACACACATGCACACACGCACTCAACACTTCACACGCTGCAAATCTACCTGTGTGTGTGTGTGTGTGTGTGAGAGAGAGAGAGAGAGAGAGAGTGTGTGTGTGTGTGTGTGTGTGTGTGTGTGTTGTGCAGGAACAGGCTGGTAAGAATATGAACTGCAGTATCTGCTAATTAGAGAAATTCCTCAGGATTACTACACCAATTAAGAATCAGAGAACCATTGTGAGCATGTGTGTGTGTGTGTGTGTGTGTGTGTGGTCAGAAGTTCAAATCAGTCCAGCACCTTGTGTGATCATAAACCAAACACTCATCATTGTATTCACAGACATCTGTATAAAATGAGAGAATGTCTCCAAGCCGCTTTGAGATGACATCTACAGTCACTGCAGCTACTTTAGATGACTCTTTTACTCCAGATTTCTATTTCAAATAAATGCTGTTCTTCTGAACTTTCTGTTCATCTGTGAATCCTGAAAAATAAAATGTATCACGGTTGCATAAAAAAAAAAATTGAGCAGCACAACTGTGTTCAACACTGATAATAATCAGAAATGTTTCTCGAGCAGTAAATCATCATATTATTCTGATTTCTGAAGATCATGTGACACTGAAGACTGGAGGAATGATGCTGAAAATACAGTAATAAGTCGAGTCACAAGGGGCTTGCAGCCGAAGTGGAGGTTCAGGTCTCCAAATACTATTCTGAGGTTAAAACTGAGTGAAATTGTGAAGTTGTGTTATAAAGTCCTGAAACACAATCGTCAGTGTATGTGTGTGTGTGTGTGTGTGTGTGTGTGTGTGTGTGTGTGTGTGTGTGTGCGCGTGGCACGTGCAGGATGAAGGTGGATTAGTGCTACTGTTCCACTTGCTGCATTACTGTCATTCTCTCCATCATCCGATGCCATCTGGACACAAACACACACACACACACACACGTGTGAGTCTCTCTATTACCACTGTACCACCACCCGACCCCTGACCCCATTAGCACCAGCTCTCTCTCTCTCACACACACACAAACACACACACACAAGGTACTCAAGCACAAACATAATGTGTTGTGCACTCATGCATGAGGCTTATGCTGGGACACATGGCTCATGAGTGTGTGTGTGTGTGTGTGTGTGTAAGGGAAGGAAAATTAATAGAATTGAATCTGAGTTTATTAATCCTTATGTGTGAATGAGACTCCATATCTGCTTTAAACACACTCACAGAACAACATATCTTTGTTAGCATTTACCTCACTTCCTGTTGCCCAACATCACAACAGTGATTCATTACATCACTGCACGCTCACAGTTCAACACAATCACATTTCCTGTGATTAACATCACGCAGAATCACACAAACCTCCTCAAATCACTGAAGAGAACAACAAATGAACTTCAGACTGCAGCATTTTGACCAAATTATTAATATTTTCTTTTCTTTTCTTTTACTGGAATGGTATGAAACTTGGTAAAGGTTTTCACACTTGCTATGTGAACATAAAAAAATAAATAAACAAACAAACAAATAAATAAATAAATAGTCCCACTTGTACTATTATGTGAAATAAATGGAAAACAAATTTAGTGAAAACATTTGGTACTGCACCCAAACTAAATCTTACTGAAAACTCATGTTTTGAAACATCAACCTCAAATATGGAACATTTCTTACTTAAAAATGTTTTTGGAAATATACACAGCATTTATAAAGCAGTATTAAAAATAGTATTTTTGTGCATTTTCATAATAATGAACAGACTTCTATATCTTTTCTTTCCTTTCCCTCTTTTTTTTCCTTCAGTGATAATCTGCCAAGTGTCTTCTTTAATAATAAATAAATACATTTCTTAAAAACAAATGGATAACTGTTCCATAGATATATTTAAGTACCCTAAATATAATTAGTCCCCTAAAAATATATTTTTTTTTAAAGAATAATCAATAATGATCTAAAATACAATACTTTTATTTTTTTGACTGCCACACGAAGAGCCCTGGGGTGAGAGCTACAGAGACACACACAGACACACACACACACGCTGACTGTGACACACACACACACACACACAGAGTCTGCTGTGGATTATCAAGTCCAGATGTCTCATATGTCTCTTCATCAGTTCATCTATGAATGTCTTCAAAACAATCACCAAATGACTCCCTTCTCATGACTGCAAGTTTATGTTATAAAAAATAATAATTTTAGATGCATATAAGATTTAGAAAAGAGAAGTGCCAATAACAATCTTCATTTCTCAACTCTCAGGTCAGTTTTATTACACTCGACTTCAACTAACTATGAGTAACTCTGCAAGTTAGAGTTAGTAAAATAAGTTGACATGTAGTTACAAAGTTACTTCTAGTTTGTAGAATGTCAGTTGTTCACAATAAAAATAAAATGTTACAGAGTTTTGAAAAAGAGATCCAAGTCCTGATAAATGTGTAAAGATTCTTTAAAAATGTTTGCAAGTTGACATGTTAATTTAATCAGAATCAGGATCTAACCACCACTTAGATCTGCAGTTAGTCTAACACATCCAGATGTATCGACTAATGAACAATCATAAAGTGTTGGGTTTCAGACTGAGGTGAATAAGCCCCGCCCACCCTCTTCCTTCACCTCATCCATCCGTCTGTCTCACACGTACCTGTGTCTCTGTCTGTCTGCTTCTTCACAGGTTCTTCTGTGCACCAAAACACAAACTCCTCACACAAACGTGTATGTCTCGTCCGGTTTCACTCCTGCTGTCTGTCTCTGTCGCGTCCTCTGCTCACAATCTCACTACAAATGCCTCTTTCCCCTCTTTATCCCGAGGTAAGATACTTACTTTTCAGATAAAGCATATTATGACAAATCGGCTGAACTGTGTGTGTGTGTGTTATGCGTGTGTATCCAGTGCTGTAAATACCAATGATAGGGTGTTAGAGAGAGCAGATTTACACAGATGATGTTTGAACATGGCGCTCGCAACACAAGGTCATGGGTTCGATTCCCATGCAATGCATGAACTGATCAAATGTAAACGTTGAATGCAATGAGGGTTACTTTGGATAAAAGCATCTAACTAATGCATGCTGTATTAATCTCACAGACACATTCACATTTATTGCACAAGCAATTCTGTGTGACGTGAACAGCCTGAAGAGTCTGAGATCAGAGTACACTCTAGTTTTGAGCAGCTTCACTGATGTGGTGAGTGTTCAGCTCCAGTCAGATCTACAGGGGGTTTCTCGCTCTGCTTTAGAGGCCTTGACCAGATTCTACAGAAACCACCAGGACTGAGTTCACAGCGCTCCAAAACCTCAATACCAGACGTGAAAGAGTCTTTCACACACTTACACTATACAGAGTCATCATACAGAGCTATTAGACTAACATCTTCAGACCATAATCAGAACCGACTTAAACAACACTTCCACCACAGCAGCAACGGAGACAAATGTGACCCTACAATTCAATCCAAGCCTGCAGAATTACCACCTGTGTGTGTGTGTGTGTGTGTGTGTGTGTGTGTGTGTGTGTGTGTGTGTGTGTGTGTGTGTGTGTAATGACATTGGTATGACACAGGTATTACAAGGAGAGGGTGACTTATGAGCACATAACCCATGTCCCCATTTTTCAAAACACTTATAAATCATACAGAATGAGTTTTTTTGAGAAAGTAAAAATGCACAAAGTTTCCTGTGAGGGTTAGGGTTAGGTGTAGGGTTGGTGAAGGGACATAGAATATACAGTTTCTACAGAATAAAAACCATTACACCTATGGGATGAACACACTTTACACAAAAACAAACATGTGTGAGTGTGTGTGTTTGTGTGTGTGTGTATGTGTGTGTGTGTGTTTTAGGAATTGCAGATTAAATACTGTAAGCTTCTTATGTGGTGGTCGTGTCCTTAATTTCAGTCAGCGCTGGGTCCTAGTGCCACACCATAAGGAGAAAAGAAAAATTACAAAACAACACATTATAAACAGACACAAGTGACTCTTTTAATTACATTAAAATGACGAATATAGTTCCAGGAAGCATTTTAACTCGAAAAATAAAACAATACACTTTGTCAAGAATTTGACTAAATCTATTTGTTTTTCTCCTTTTTATAGGCTAAACATATACTTACATTGGTTAAAATATGTAAATAATAGTTAATTTACAAATTTATTTAAATATTTGAATGAAAACTTATTTGCAAATTATTTTGTGTAAAAAACATTTTAACTTTTTTAATTTCTAAAGAAAGGTTAAAAGGAAGACGTGCTGATATCTCATTGTAAATAGTTTACTCAAGTAATGCAATATTATAATGCAACATATACACACAGACTATATTCACTGAAGCAGTGAACAGGTGGCTGGGAACGCGCGCGTGCGTGCGTGCGTGCGCGTGCGCGTATCGGGATGTTTCCTCACAAATGAAAAGTTTCGACTCACCAACTTCCCAGCAGACACGATGAGAATCCTGAATCCCAGTTCTTCCTGTGATGAAGATGATGATGATGATGATGATCTCGTGTCTGAACATCTGAAACAGATATGAGAGATGTAAAAGGTCCGATTAGAGGCTGTTATACTGTCTGTGTCTCTTTATATCTGCTGATAAACCCCTTATAGAGTTTCGGTGGATTTGAAATGAGTAGAAATCCGATTCAGTTAACAAGCGCAGAGCTCATTACCATCCTTCCTCAATCATAGACAGATCTACAGTCACACAGCACAGATATGAGTCAAACATCTCTTCACAAACACCACAGACACCGATCACAGCAGAGACACAGAAGACCATCCACAAACACGAGAACAACACGTCTATATTACAGAACATTCTACATCGAGGAAATTCAATTGTTCTCAATAGTTTTTCTAATAAGAGATAAAACCACAATTAAAAAAACATCAAAAAGGACAAATATTTTAATTAATTTAATTGCAAGATAAGTGTGCATATTATTTCAAAAATAATTTCCAATCATTTCCAAGTAGCTAGCTACACTCTTAAAAATAAAGGGGCTTAGCCATAGAAGAACCTTTTTGTCTTAAATGGTTCCATAAAAGACCTTTAACATCCTTTCTGCGAAAGAAGGTTCTTCACATTATACAAATGCAAGAAAGACCTGGTTCTTTAAAGAACCTTTGACTGAATGCTTCTTGTATGAAGAACCTTTTGGAGCATCTTTATTTTTAAGAGTGTAGTTTACATATTAATATTTCTTATTAGCAACTGCAAAACAAATTAACTCCCAATTATTTCCTATAATTTCCGATAACTGTTTAGCCTACAATGTTTCTAATTAATAAACACAAAACTAATTTATCACGGGAAATATCGTGTCCGTGTATTGTGTGACTGAACTCGGGGTCTAAAGTAAATATAAAAATCACAAAAGCTACAGATGATTTATTAGAAATAAACGCTTTTAATGCAGAGAGTTCCGGAGAGAGAGGCTGGATATTTGTGGGATTTCAGGAACACTGGGTCCTTTTGTTTCTTTAATCCCGTTTGGACGCACGAAGCCTCTCCACACACACACACGCACACACACACACACACACACAGACAGACAGACTGTGAAATGTGTTTTTGTGACGTGTAATGTGTGTGTGAGCTCTGAAGTTGAGACACGAGTGTTTGATCGATCAGAGCATCGTCTCAGATCATTGATCCTCGGTTTGTGATGATGTACGCACTCTTTTCCTATTTATTTAGACTTTTATTTCTCTTTTAATCTGAATGAACCTCTGTGCCAAATCTGAGTCCAAATCTGAGGGTCTTCCTCATTTCTGCAAATATTTCATACACCGACAGAAAGAGAAATCACTGAAATGAATGCATTCGTTAAATTCTAAATACTCTTTAAATAAAGGCTATTTATTTGCCATTAATGGTTCCGTGAAGAACCTTTAACATCCATGAAAATCTCTTTCGATTTCTGTACGATCCTTTACATTTCTTTACCAAATGTCTATCAGGTTTAAAAGCAAAGGTTCTTTATTGGCATCTAGTTCCACGAAGTACTTTTAACATGCATGGGATATATTCATTTCACACAATTTAAAAAAATGTTCCATAAGTTCCATAAGTAGCACAGTTTGTAGCAATAGTGCACAATACATACATTAAAAAACAATAAATACATTTCTCTTTTATGACAAAAATCATTAGGATATTAAGTAAAGATCATGTTCCATGAAGATATTTAGTAAATCTCCTATCGTAAATATATCAAAACTTAATGTTTGATAAGTAATATGCATTGCTAAGAACTTCATCTGAACAACTTTAAAGATGATTTTCTCAATATTTAGATGTTTTTGCTCCCTCAGATTCCAGATTTATAATAGTTGTATCTCAGATAAATATTGTCCTCTGAACAAACCACACATCACTGAGAGATCATTTATTCTGATGATCAGATGATGTATACATCTCAATTTCCATCGTCACATAACTTCTTGAACCTGAGAGAGAGAGAGAGAGAGAGATGGAGAGAGAGAGAGAGAGAGAGATGGAGAGAGAGAGAGAGGGTGGGTGGAGGGAGGGGTTTGTGCAGGTCTTGTCCGTCTCTAATTAGCCGCTTCCTCCTCCTCTTCCTCACTTCATCTCTCTGTCAGACGGAGAACACCGGACAAACCGAGCTCTCAGAGAGAGAGAGAGAGAGAGAGAGAGTTTATAGACATGATGTCCTACATGAAGCAGCCTCATTACTCAGTGAACGGCTTGACTCTGTCCGGTTCCGGGATGGACCTCCTGCACTACCCCAGTGAGTACTGACCCTTACTGACCCTTACTGACCCTTACTGACCCTTACTGACCCTCACAGTGTCATCATCACAGCCAGTCATCACCATTAGACTTCAGCTGTCTGATTCTGCGCGTGAACGTGACGATCAGCTTATCTTTATTAATATGAGACCCTGGAGCACAAAACAAACGATCCGTTTTTGTGAAATTGAGATTTATACATCATCAGAATAAATGATCTCTCAGTGATGTGTGGTTTGTTCGGAGGACAATATCTGTCTGAGATACAACTATTTGAGAATCTGGAATCTGAGGGAGAAAAAACTAATCAGAAATTAAGTTTTGATTATTTAAGGAGGTTTACTAAATATCTTCATGAACATCTTTACTTAATATCCTAATGATTTTTGTCATAAAAGAGAAATGTATTATTGTGACTCACACAGTGTATTGTTGTCTATTTCTACAAATACACGTCTGTGACACACAGACACTGATTGAGGTTTATATATTAGTTTAAGCAACGCTCAGGATTTTAGAAAAGCGCAAACAGTTCTCACAAATAAATATTTATAAATAAATGCGTAAGTATAAATCCACTTTTAATATAAATATTATAACAAAATCTGCTGTTCTTTTGTTTTATTTCACATTATTTCGTTATTTAGCTAGGAGTTATTTACTGTATGTTTATTTATTGATGTCATGTTTACATGATTTATACTCACACATACCTCGAGTGAGAAAAAGGTATTCTGTATATTGCTCATCCGGTTTAATAAAGATGTTTAATTCTATCAGGAGTAAATCTAGTAATCGAAAAAATATTAGGTTTGTAGAAAAGGCATATAAAACAGTTTTGAAACAGTTTCGATCATTCTGACGTCATTCATAGCCATATAATCGCGCATCTCAAATCATGGCGATTAATTTCGTTAAAGTCTATTAGTTTGATTATTTTGACGAGGGATTTATGAGCCAAATACGAAATAATGTTCTTTGTAAACATTATTTCAAATACGTCAAATATCATTCAAATAAACAAATATCATAATGCTGATTGGGCTCATTAATGCAATAAATTAATAAAGAATATTAGTTGCATCTCATTTATAAAGTCATGCTTTTACGTGTGGATTAATTCAAATAAACGATTATATTTTGGATAGATAGATAGATAGATAGATAGATAGATAGATAGATAGATAGATAGATAGATAGATAGATAGATAGATAGATAGATAGATAGATGGCTGGATGCACACTAAAGACTAACTGTGTTCGTGTGGTTCTTCATCAGACACTGCGCGGAAGCAGCGGCGCGAGAGAACCACGTTCACGCGCGCGCAGCTCGACATCCTCGAGACACTGTTCGCCAAGACGCGGTACCCGGATATCTTCATGAGAGAGGAAGTGGCTCTCAAGATCAACCTGCCCGAGTCCAGAGTCCAGGTGAGTCCAGAGCCTGCTCAAGGACACCAGGAGGTCCAGTTTATCCAAACCCCTGATGATGATGATGATGATGATGATGAAGGTGATATCTATGCATCTATGCAACCTTTAACATCCATGAGACTATTTCAATGCACAAAAGGTTATTTATAGTCTTTATTCAGGGTAGAGCTATATTTAATTATCTGACAAGGTCTACAGTAAATATACTTATCATTATTAAAATATTATATATTTATGAACATTTTAATATTTTAATAACGATAAGTATATATTTATAATACAATTAAATATATCACTTGACTTATGTATATAGTGGAAAATATTCTGATGAGTAAATGCTTTCACTGAAAGGTTTGGTGGGATTTATATTTTATTATATAAATTATTTTATATTATATTTTTTGTTAGTCAAAGCTATTTGTTAATATTTTGATTATTTTTTTCTGCTTTTGTTTTAAATTTAGTTAAAGGTTTAGTAATTTTGTGGTATGATTTTGTCATTTTTTTACTGTTTGTGTTGTTTTTAAATATGTTTTTTAATATATATATATATATATATATATATATATATATATATATATATATATATATATATATATATATATATATATATATATATATATATATTTTTTTTTTTTTATTATTTTTTTTCATTTCAAGTTTTAGATATTCTGTGCATGAAGTAAAACTAAATACAATTTTAAATATGATAAACTTTTTATATTTTATTTTATTTATAAGTAAAAAAAATATTTTTTCTTTTTTTCTTTTTATTTTGTTGTTGTTTTCAAGTTATGGTACAGCTCTGATATAAATCAGAAAAATAAATTATAAAAATAAAGCAAAGATGGCAGAACTAGGCATTTGTTCACTATGGCCTTTCATTTATTTATTTTATTGTTGTATTTTTTTTTTTTTATTTTATTTCTATTTTCTCTGAATGCACACTTGCATTTCTCTTCTGTAAGGTACATTTAAAAGGTTCTGCTATATGTGACCCAGGACCACAAAACCAGTCACAAGAGTCAATTCTTTTAAACTGATGTCTATACATCATCTGAAGCTGAATAAATCATCTCTCCATTGATGTCTGGTTTGTTCGGAGGACAATATTTGTCTGAGATACAACTATTTTGGAATCTGAGGGAGCCAAAAAATTTAATATTGAGAAAATCATCTTTAAAGTTGTTCAGATGAAGTTCTTAGCAATGCATATTACTAATCAAACATTAAGTATTGATACATTTATGGTAGGAAACTTACAAAATATGTTCATAGAACATGATCTTTACTTAATACCCTAATGATTTTTGGCATAAAAGAAAAATGTATAATTGTGACTCATACAAATGTATTGTTGTCTATTGCTACACATACACCTGTGCTACTGATGACTATATAAATAAAGTTGTACTTATATCCTGCATGCAGCAGTCAGTGACTGGAATGGGATACTGACAGTCGTCCCGTCTGTGTTCTGCAGGTGTGGTTTAAGAACCGTCGCGCGAAATGCCGTCAACAGCAGCAGCAACAGACCAGCGGTCAGACCAAACCCAGACCACCGAAGAAGAAGTCGTCTCCGGCCCGAGAGCCCAGCGTCAGCGAGCCCAGCGCCAGCACCAACGGCCCCTACAGCCCTCCACCTCCTCCGGCCCCGAGCTCCAGCTCCACCAGCGCCACCGTGTCCATCTGGAGCCCGGCCTCCGTCTCTCCGCTCCAGGACCCTCTGTCGGTCTCCAGCACGCCCTGCCTGCAGCGCTCCAGCGCCTACCCCATGACCTACACCCAGGCCCCGGCCTACGGGCAGAGCTACGCCTCCTCGTCCTACTTCACCGGGCTGGACTGCAGCTCGTATCTGTCCCCCATGCACCCGCAGCTGTCGGCCACAGGGGGCGCTCTCAGCCCCATGAGTGCAGCCCTCGGCCAGTCGCCCGCCTCGCTCTCGTCGCAGGGCTACACCGCCGCCTCACTGGGCTTCAGCGCCGTCGACTGCTTAGACTACAAAGACCAGACGGCGTCCTGGAAGCTGAACTTCAACGCTGCGGACTGTCTGGACTACAAAGACCAGAACTCCTGGAAGTTCCAGGTCCTGTAGAGCGTCCAGAAGAAGCTTCACTGCACTTCTACAAGGTTCAAAAGCAGGGAGGTTTTATCTGCAATGCCAGAAATATAAAATTTTTGGTTCCCCAATGAACCTTTGAGAGTAAAGTGGAAAGAATCTACTGATCAGA
>NC_039257.1:881855-923892 GCF_003368295.1 Carassius auratus | reverse complement strand
CGCGTCGGATACTACGAGATGGAGCGGACCATCGGGAAGGGCAACTTCGCCGTAGTCAAACTCGCCACGCACATGATCACCAGAGCCAAGGTGAGCGACGCTAGCGACGCTGCGTCAGACGCGCCGCGATCTCTCACTCTCATACATACATACACACACACACTAACATATACACACACATCGCTGCGGCCTGCGCTCGCTCCTCGTTCGAGCGCGTGCGCGCGCGCCTCTGTGAAAATTGTGTATGGTTGCGCGCGCGCGCGTGTGTTGCGTTGCTTATGGATTGTATACGCGTGTAGATTGTGTGTGTGTGTATAAATGTGGGTTGGTTAACTATAATCCATGTAGCATTATTGCAGCAGTGATGCTGCTGTGGGAGGAGAGAGATAGAGAGGGATAGATAGACAAAAAGAGGGATATTAAGATTAACAAGAAGAGAAATGTCCCTAACAGAGAGGAATAGACAGATGAATGTATAGACCTGGAGAGATGGATATATATTTGTATCAGAGAGGAACAGACAAATGTGTCGACGGCGGTATAGACAGATACATGTGTAGGCATGGAGGGATAGACAGATATGTATCGACAGAGGAACGGACATAAATGTATAAAACAGTGTTTCCCAAACCTGTCCTGGAGGACCCCAGGGGTCTCCCCAATCAGACACACCCAGTCTCTACAGTCAGGTGGATAGGGGGTCAGGTTTGGGAAGCACTGGTATAGACAGACAGGGGTAGACAGATTAATGTGTAAGGGGGTTCCGCAACGGAGGAACCTTTCATAATTCCTAGAACTATTGGCAGAAGTACCCATTTTTTTATGTGTATTCGCATCGCAGGAACTAGGAACGGTTTTAGTTCTAGGAACTGTTTCGGGGAACTAAATTAGCTCCTACTTCAGTGTAGGGTCTAAAACAGTTCTATGGGACAGACCAGTGACGTAAGTGTACGCTGATCGGGCAAACGCATACGAAACACTGGCTAACCGGCATTTAAACAAAGCCATGTTCTTCTATCACAAAACCAAAAAACACACAGCAAGACCAGCTCAGATCATGGTGCTTGTTGTCATTCACCGGTGTTGATGTTTGTAAATGCCGTGAATAAAGATGCTGCTGTCGTCCGCTTTAAAATTCCTGCCTTGAATGCATCCAGGAAAACAGCCGTTTATCAATAGACAGGTCTAGACACATAAATGTATACACATAGGTTACGTTTACATGCACAATTTTTGGTTAAATCGGACTGAATTAATTCCGATTGATGAATCTGATTGTAGTGTTTACATGAACGCTAAATAAAGTGATTGGGTTGATGTGCAAGTTTTCACATTCGCACACTGCACAAATATAGAATTCATCACTGTTTGCACATAATAACCACTCTCCTACATGGTCTCTCTTTATTTTTAATAGCAGAATTAATATTAATCAGTTTACATATAAGCTGTGCTGCTCATATTTATTGTGCAAAAAATCCAGTGGATGAGTATCTTGAGTGTTCTGCTCCACTTCACAGTTGCTGAGTGAAAAGAGAGTTGTACACTTTATTCAAAAGGAGGAGTCTCTCATTCCACTTCATACATCATTACGTTATTTCTGCCTCGTTGCACATGCGCAGTCCTTTCAGTTTCGTGGTTCAATCCGAATGAGTGTTTACATACACTCTCAATCATATTAGAAGAGTAATAAACCACCCCTTCCATCCCATCGCAAATTTCATTCCGATCGAGCTCGGTTGGACTGATTAACGGGACTACTAGGCTTTTCAGTCCGATTGAACGATTGATTACAAATGGATTATTTGGTTTGAATGTAAATGTAGCCATAGAGGTCTAGACAGATAAATTTATTGACAGAGAGGAATAGACAGATACATTTATTGACTGATTGGGATAGACGGATAAATGTATCAACAGAGGGATAGACAGATAAATGTATCGACAGAGTCGTCTAGACGGATAAATGTATCGACAGAGTGGGATAGACGGATAAATGTATCGACAGAGAGGGATAGACGGATAAATGTATCGACAGAGTGGTCTAGACGGATAAATGTATCGACAGAGTGGGATAGACGGATAAATGTATCGACAGAGTGGTCTAGACGGATAAATGTATCGACAGAGTGGGATAGACGGATAAATGTATCGACAGAGTGGGATAGACGGATAAATGTATCGACAGAGAGGGATAGACGGATAAATGTATCGACAGAATGGTCTAGACGGATAAATGTATCGACAGAGTGGGATAGACGGATAAGTGTATCGACAGAGTGGGATAGACGGATAAGTGTATCGACAGAGTGGTCTAGACGGATAAATGTATCGACAGAGAGGGATAGACGGATAAATGTATCGACAGAGGGATAGACGGATAAGTGTATCGACAGAGTGGTCTAGACGGATAAATGTATCGACAGAGTGGTCTAGACGGAAAAGTGTATCGACAGAGTGGTCTAGACGGAAAAGTGTATCGACAGAGTGGTGTAGACGGATAAATGTATCGACAGAGTGGTCTAGACGGATAAATGTATCGACAGAGTGGGATAGACGGATAAATGTATCGACAGAGAGGGATAGACGGATAAATGTATCGACAGAGTGGTCTAGACGGATAAATGTATCGACAGAGAGGGATAGACGGATAAATGTATCGACAGAGTGGTCTAGACGGAAAAGTGTATCGACAGAGTGGTCTAGACGGAAAAGTGTATCGACAGAGTGGTGTAGACGGATAAATGTATCGACAGAGTGGGATAGACGGATAAATGTATCGACAGAGAGGGATAGACGGATAAATGTATCGACAGAGAGGGATAGACGGATCAATGTATCGACAGAGTGGTCTAGACGGATAAATGTATCGACAGAGTGGTCTAGACGGAAAAGTGTATCGACAGAGTGGTCTAGACGGATAAATGTATCGACAGAGTGGTCTAGACGGATAAATGTATCGACAGAGTGGGATAGACGGATAAATGTATCGACAGAGAGGGATAGACGGATAAATGTATCGACAGAGTGGTCTAGACGGAAAAGTGTATCGACAGAGTGGTCTAGACGGAAAAGTGTATCGACAGAGTGGTGTAGACGGATAAATGTATCGACAGAGTGGTCTAGACGGATAAATGTATCGACAGAGTGGGATAGACGGATAAATGTATCGACAGAGAGGGATAGACGGATAAATGTATCGACAGAGTGGTCTAGACGGATAAATGTATCGACAGAGAGGGATAGACGGATAAATGTATCGACAGAGTGGTCTAGACGGAAAAGTGTATCGACAGAGTGGTCTAGACGGAAAAGTGTATCGACAGAGTGGTGTAGACGGATAAATGTATCGACAGAGTGGGATAGACGGATAAATGTATCGACAGAGAGGGATAGACGGATAAATGTATCGACAGAGAGGGATAGACGGATCAATGTATCGACAGAGTGGTCTAGACGGATAAATGTATCGACAGAGTGGTCTAGACGGAAAAGTGTATCGACAGAGAGGGATAGACGGATAAATGTATCGACAGAGAGGGATAGACGGATAAATGTATCGACAGAGAGGGATAGACGGATAAATGTATTGACACAAGGGATAGACGGATAAATGTATTGACACAAGGGATAGACAGATAAATGTATTGACAGTGATGGATAGATGGATAAATGTATCGACAGAGTGGTCTAGACGGATAAATGTATCGACAGAGTGGTCTAGACGGAAAAGTGTATCGACAGAGAGGGATAGACGGATAAATGTATCGACAGAGGGATAGACGGATAAGTGTATCGACAGAGTGGTCTAGACGGATAAATGTATCGACAGAGTGGTCTAGACGGATAAATGTATCGACAGAGAGGGATAGACGGATAAATGTATCGACAGAGTGGTCTAGACGGAAAAGTGTATCGACAGAGTGGTCTAGACGGATAAATGTATCGACAGAGTGGTCTAGACGGATAAATGTATCGACAGAGTGGTCTAGACGGATAAATGTATCGACAGAGTGGTCTAGACGGATAAATGTATCGACAGAGTGGTCTAGACGGATAAATGTATCGACAGAGAGGGATAGACGGAAAAGTGTATCGACAGAGTGGTCTAGACGGATAAGTGTATCGACAGAGTGGTCTAGACGGATAAATGTATCGACCACAAGGGATAGATGGATAAATGTATCGACAGAGAGGGATAGACGGAAAATGTATCGACAGAGAGGGATAGACGGATATATTGAGTGAGATCGTTATACACGTCTCGTCAGTACAAGTGGTTCTGTGATCAGTAGTTAATCTCAATCACATGCTTTCAGATGAAGCAGCATTTACACAAATTCACTGAGAAGCTACGTAAAAAAAATTGCAGATGATATAATAGAACGATTATGGAATCTAAGAAAAATGAAATTAATGAAAGTTGTTTGCGTAGCTTCTCAGTGAACTCTGTGTAGTGAATCCTTCTGAGAGATGATGTGGGCTTCTCACACAGAATAAGGCATGCTATATAATTTCATAGTATTCTAAGCAGTGATAAAAGGCATTCCATTATTAATTAATATTTTCATAATAAATATAATAAGAACTTTGGATCAATGAAAGCAGTTTAATCTTCTGTTATATTCAGCTGGTGCAGTAGGGATTCCTGAGGTTCTTCTGCGAGGTGCCTTCAGATGGAGGTTTACTGAAAGACACGCACGACGATCAGCTTCTGTCTCATCGCGATTGTGATTTATCGTGCAGCCCCTAACAGAGAGGGCTAGCGTGTTAGGGTTTGTGTGTCTGATCAGTGATGATTCTCACTCCTGTGAAGATGTTTGATGTGTTTATTATAATCTGGAGTGTTTAGTGCTGATCTTTGTTCGTGTGTGTGTTTTGTACAGTGTAGGTGTCATGTGGGCAGCTGTGTGCTCCACTCATGCTGGATCTTCTGTGTGTGTTTGGGGTCAGATCTCTCGTTTACTGGAGTGATGTGAGTGCTGTGTGGTACGAGTGTGTGTGTGTCCTGGTTTGTCCCGGATCACTGCAGGTCAGGGTCAGGATTCCTCCAGTTTAACTCATCTTAACGGCTCTGATCGGCCGGGGACAGAGCGGGACGTCAGCACAGGGCTTGTGTTCCTCATGAAGCTCAGTGTGAAACACACACACTCGAGCGGACTGAGCCGATAACACAGCGTCACACACTGAATGCATGCGTTGTGAATGTGAGAAACGCACTGGTTTGGGTTGTTGTCCTCGGCTGATAACGCTGTGTGTTTGATTAGCCGTGTGTGGTTGTTAAATCTGCTGATGTCAGTGGACACACACTGGTTCAGAGTTAATATTGTGCGTTAATATCTTTCACATCATCTCAACAATAGCGTTATGTAATATCAGCCACACTGATCTCTAGATATCAGTGTCCTCTGAAACCTGAGCGTGTTGAGTTCTGTGTGTGTGTGTGTGTGTGTGTGTGTGTGATGTTTCACTCCACAGCCGTTTCCCACAATGCACTGCAGCAGTAAATGTTCACTGCAGAAAACAGTGGGATGCTAGTTACAAGTGTCAAATATTTATAGTTTTAAAATGTGGGCACACAGAGCCGAAACCTCATCTAGAACATTGGTCTCTTGTTCAGCCTACGTGTTTATTTATCTTGTAAACAAAAAATTTTCAAATGTAAATAATTAGTAAATCTTTTGTAGATAATTTTCAGTGCAGCACTTAGCACATGAATGGGTTTATGAATGATTTACACACATTTGACTCACTGTATACACACACACCTCATAATTCACAGTTCATACACAAAATTCAAACCTGAATATGAAATGTGAATCATGATTAAAAACTTCAGGGATCGCTTTTCATATTGCATTATCATATCACATTTTGAGTAACAGATTGTGGATCGTTTTTTTGGCCTTTTATTATTTCCCAGACAAAATGCTTCACATTCCTTTGTGTAATTGAAATGTCAAATGATAAAACTAACCTGAAATTTTAAAACAAATCCCAAATGAAATAAATACATAATACAAATAAATCTCTTCATATTAACAGACTAATGCTTTGGATATGTTTTTTTATTTTTTTCATTTTAAATCATAAGCAACCACTGCATTGTAATCCAAACAAAGATGCTAAATACGTTATTTAGATTGATATATTGTTGTATAACTTGTATAATAAATTATAGATTGTGTAATGTCAAAGTTTGAAGTAAGAACAGAATGGTCTGATTGGATCTTTGTGAATGAGACGCAGTTGTCTCTCTCTGACAGCAGGGGGCGCTTCTGGAGCAGCAGGTGTGTAATAGGCTGCTGCCCCTTTAAGACTGAATGAACAGATTCCAGTATAATGATGCACGGGGAGATTTCTTTCTCGCACTGTTTACGTTCACTTTAGACACAACCGACTGTGTTTATGAAATTTCTTGCTGAGACAGTTATTTTGAGATCATTTTGTTTATGTGTTCATTTAGAAGCAAGAATACGCGAAAGAGGAATCAATGCTGTGTACGCAAATTGTCTGAAAAGAATGAGCTGGGAATGAGTGCGCGCAGCTGTGAATGTACGCAAATGTTTTAAAACGCTTGATGTTCAAATCAACAAGACTTAGAAACAAGTGCAAACGATCAACTACGATCCTTTTTACTCCTACAAGTGAGTGAACAACGTGAATCAAGGAAGGAAATTTATACCTAAATTATAGATATAATTCGGTGTGATTACAGTATAGTACTGTGTGTGTGTGTGTGTGTGTTCAGCAGTGACGTGTGTGTGCTCAGATGCTCAGCTGTGTAAGCCAATTAACATGCTGAGACCTGAATCTCTCTCTCTCTCTCTCTCTCTCTCTCTCTCTCTCTCTCTCTCTCTCTCTCTCTCTCTCTCTCTCTCTGTGTCCGTGTCTTAATCCCAGGCTGATGTCAGATAACAGGTGTTCTCTGTGTGTGTGTGTGTGTGTGTGTGTGTGTGTGTGTGTGTGTGATGGTCAGTTATAGTACTTTCTTGAACATGACCAGCTTATTTTTCCTCTCAAATGAAATGAAAAACAATATAAATATGTTTTTTGGCATTGTTGGAATAATGACAGTTAAGCACTTTCTCCTCTAATATTTCATTAGTGTAATGCAAATCAAATCTTCATTCTGATTACTGTAATGCATCATGAAGATCTGAGTTCGTGTGATTCTCGTGATTAATAACGCTGATCATCATTAAGGAGTAATTATTCAGTGACAGTGCAGTGAACACACTGTGTTCAAGTCTCTTCTGCTCAACAAGAATGCATTTATATGATCCAAAGTACAGTAAAAACTGTTTAATATTATTACAGTGTAAAAAGTAATTTTCTGTGTGAATCTGTGTTAAAGTGTAATGTATTTCTGTGATGCTCCGCTGTATTTTCAGCATCATTCCTCCAGTCTTCAGTGTCACATGATCTTCAGAAATCAGAATAATATGATGATTTACTGCTCAAGAAACATTTCTGATTATTATCAATGTTGAACACATAATATTTTTGTGGAAACTGTGATTTATTTAATTTTTCATGATTCACAGATCAATATTTAAGTTCAAAAGAACATCATTTATTTAAAGCAGAAATCTGTAACATTATAAATGATCAGGTTAATGCATGCTTGACGAATTAAAGTATTCATTTCTTTAAAAAACCTACTGAACACACATGTGAACAGTAGAGTAACATGATGTATAATATTTCACAATTAAAATATATATAATGTAAAAAATAACTTCTAACTACTATAGTGCATTAATAAAAATAAAAAGAGACAGTCATGAAGTTTGGGGTTAAATGTGCTGAACTGTCATGACATAAATAAAGCGCTGAGAGTTTGATGCTGAGATGAGTGTGTGCTGCTCTCTGAGATGAGAGTTTCTGCTGATACCGTCTCGTGTGAGAGTGTGTGTGTGTGTGTGTGTGTTTTGATGATATTCTGAGGTGTTGAGTGTGTCACACTGACGTCAGAGCGAAGCGTCTGCGGTGCAAACATGCAGCGGTGCACACCAGTGTGTGTGTGTGTGATTCTCTCTGCTGGCTTCTTCTGTGTGCAGGAAACAGGCGCTTACTCAGCACAACACACACACACACACACACCAATAATCCCTGTGTGCTGCATGCTGAATCATGTTCCTGTGCTTCCTTTCTCTGTCCCGTCCACTCGGATAGTGAGTGTGTGTGAGCGTGTGTGTGTGTGTGTGTGTGTGTGTGTTTGTGAGAGTGTGTAAGTGTGTGTGTGTGTGTGTAAGGCTCGCGAGCTGCTCTTTTGTAGTAACGCATGGTTTTGAATGTGATGTGAGAGACTGATCTGTCAGTAACTCTGCAGTGATAAATACTTCTGAAACATTTATTAATCTAATTTCAACATTTACAAGTACAGTATTTAAAATTCAAATTAGATATGAGATAAAAATGTAAAGTTGTATTATTATTAACATTACAAAAGATTGGGAAATGCTGTAACAAAAATATTGCTCGTTGTTAGTTTGTGCATTAATGATCTCATTGTGAAGTGTTTCCGATCACTCCATCAATGGTTTGTTTGACCGTATTTCAGTATCCTTTCCTTTTTCTTACAGTCGAATGCTTATCCTTTCAAAATACACTTCATTTGATGTTATGTGTGAATGCGGGTGGACGACACATGCTCTTAAAAGTGTCATCCTTGTCCAGAGACTGATAACAAATATTTTTTAACTCTTTTGAAACGAAGCTGAGCTGTCTCATACCCTCTCGTTCACAAGCACTTCATTATGAGCATCTGTTGTTGTTGCAATTTCAACTTTTTTGATGTTGTTCTTGTTCTGTAGTTTAATTTTCTACTGTGAAACAAGGCCCAGGATAGTGTTGCCACCTTGTGGATAATCTGATTACTGCAGAATTACTTCAGTGCACATGTGCGACTTGCACGTACAAAGAACGCAATGTTACAAAAATCGGGTGGAACCAGTACTTTTCTGATGACGACATTGGCTTCACGTGCACTGTACGCTGTTCCTCAAGTACGCATAAAATGTGAAGAATACTTCGAGCTTTGGGGATTAATACAATAACAACGTGCTACAAAACAGAAAAAAAAATGTGTGTTTTTGAAAGATTTTGTACGACAACAAAGAATTTTCAAAATAATCCCTGTTTACACGGATCTGTGTGAATTTTTTTTTTTAGGCTTTTGTGAAGAGAGACTGCTTTGAAATCTGTTTTATAAAAGAACATCAGTGTTTGAATGAATGTCCAAAATCCTTAAAAAGTTTTTCATTTTTAATTGAAAACTGTGCTGTGTAAACATGCCTTCAGTTTGATTCTGTGAAAACTTTGCGTGATGATTATAAAATAATTGTTTTTTGAAGAAAACCTTATATGTTCACAATAATTGTGTACAGTGTGTTTTATATATGATGTAATTGTCTGTTGAAGTGTGATTGTGTATAATGCAGTGGATAAATAAACGACATTCATACTGTTAAATGACACTCTCTAACACACACACACACTATTAGATGGTTTTTGTGTGTCTGTGATGTTTGTGTTGCTGCTGCTGGTTTCCTCATTTTGGACCCATTTGCATGAGCAAGAACTTGCTGTTCTCCACTGCTGCGATCAGTGTGTGTGTGTGTGTGTGTGTGTGTGTGTGTGTGTGTGTGTGTGTCCAGATGTTTTCAGGACGCACAGGGTCAGCTGGAGTCTGATTGCATCACTGTAGCTGGATCGGATCCAGTGATATTAATAGAAGCACATGCTTAAAATACACACACACACACATACACACACACTCGGTGTGCGTCAGTGTTACTGGAACAGTCGCTGCTGTCTGCTTCTTCTCCATCTGATTAGACATAAAACACAATCCACCCATCTGATTTCACACACTCATATCTGCACATCTGTTGAATTTAACATGAATTCATTCATATATGCTTTTTGATCATAATGTTGCTTGGTAGCTGTAAACAGCCTATTTATGCTAATGAAGTACATTAGCGTTACGTTTATGCTGATATTGTTGTGATCTGTCTCTCAGGTTGCGATAAAGATCGTGGATAAGACTCAGCTGGACGATGAGAATCTGAAGAAGATCTTCCGGGAGGTTCAGATCATGAAGATGCTGCGACATCCTCACATCATCCGTCTGTACCAGGTCCCGCCCCCTCCCTCACGCTCGCAGCTGATTGGTCTGTGGTTGGTGTTCGGTTGAGTGTGATTGGCTGAGTCTGTGTGTGTGTGCAGGTGATGGAGACGGAGCGGCTGATCTATCTGGTGACCGAGTACGCCAGCGGAGGAGAGATCTTCGGTGAGACAGGACTTCAGAAGAATCAGTTCACCAGAACAGTGTTGAACGTCTCTGAGGTGTTTCTCCTCCTGTGTGTGTCTCAGATCACCTCGTGGCTCACGGACGGATGGCGGAGAAAGACGCGCGGCGGAAATTCAAGCAGATCGTAGCGGCGGTTTATTTCTGTCACTGCAGGAACATCGTCCACAGAGACCTGAAGGCAGAAAACCTGCTGCTGGACCACAATCTCAACATCAAGATCGCAGGTGTGTGTGTACGTAAAATAATTTGTGTGTGTGTGTGTCTTTTTGTGTTACTCACTCACTCTCGTACACACAGACTCACTCACACTCACTCTCGCACACCTGCAAACTTACTCTTGCACACTCACAGACTCACACACATACACAGACTCACTCTCGTACACAGACTCACACTCGCACACTTAGATTCACACTCGCACACTAAGACTCACTCTCGCACACTCACACAGACTCACTCTCATACACACCATCTCACTCACAGACTCACTCTCGTACAGACTCACACTCGCACACTTACTCACACTCGCACACTTAGACTCACTCTTGCAGACACAGACTCACTCTCGCACACTCACAGACTCACACTCATACACAGACTCACTCACAGACTCACTCTCATACACAGATTCACACTCGCACACTTAGACTCACACTCGCACACTTAGACTCACTCTCGCACATACAGACTTACTCTCGCACACTCACAGACTCACACTCATACACAGACTCACTCACAGACTCACTCTCATACACAGATTCACACTCGCACACTTAGACTCACACTCGCACACTTAGACTCACTCTCGCACATACAGACTCACTCTCGCACACTCACAGACTCACACTCATACACAGACTCACTCACAGACTCACTCTCATACACAGATTCACACTCGCACACTTAGACTCACACTCGCACACTTAGACTCACTCTCGCACATACAGACTCACTCTCGCACACTCACAGACTCACTCTCATACACAGATTCACACTCGCACACTTAGACTCACACTCGCACACTTAGACTCACTCTCGCACATACAGACTTACTCTCGCACACTCACAGACTCACTCACAGACTCACTCTCATACACAGATTCACACTCGCACACTTACTCACACTCGCACACTTAGACTCACTCTTGCAGACACAGACTCACTCTCGCACACTCACAGACTCACACTCATACACAGACTCACTCACAGACTCACTCTCATACACAGATTCACACTCGCACACTTAGACTCACACTCGCACACTTAGACTCACTCTCGCACATACAGACTTACTCTCGCACACTCACTCTTGCACATTCACATACACTCACATTCATACACACAGACTCACTCATAAACTCACTCTCGCACACTTACAGACTCTCTCGTACACACACAGACTCAAAGACTTGCTCTCACACACTTGCAGACTCACTCTCAAACACACACACACACACAGGTACACACAGACTCACTCACAAGCTCACTCTTGCACACTTGCAGACTCACTCTCGCACACTTACTCGTACAGACAGACTCACTATGATACGTATGTGTGTGTGTGTGTGAGTGAGAGAGTGTGAGTAAAAGTGAGTAAGAGTGTGTGTGTGTCGCTGTTTATGTAGTGTGTTGAACCTGGCCGTCTCTCTGTCTCCTCAGATTTCGGCTTCAGTAATCTGTTTTCTCGAGGACAGCTGCTGAAGACGTGGTGTGGCAGTCCTCCGTACGCCGCACCCGAACTCTTCGAGGGGAAAGAGTACGATGGACCTAAAGTGGACATATGGGTAACATTGTTTCCCACAGACTTTCACTAATTGTGGGGGCATATATCTGCAAATTAATTCTCTGCCAGCAGGAGGCTGTTGGAGTGGTAGAGATTGAGGTTTCCCTGGTAACCGCTGTACACAAAGAAGTGCTCTGCTCACAAACACAGCTTTATCAGACATTACATGCAAGATGAGATGAAAATGACATTCAAAACTTTCTGAAGACAGACGGTTTCCTTCAGAAATACAGTGATATAAAAACACCCACACCGGGTTTTCGATTAAAAAATGTGCAGTGCGGTTTATTCAATGGAGTCATAGCCTTTTGGAAAATATATTTGTGGCAGTCAGTTTTGATATTGTGGCGGGCACCACAGGATCACTGGTGGAAACAGAGCGCTGATAACACATACTAGAGCTGAGCTGACAGTGTGACTTATTTTGAATAAATTATATTGTAGTATTCAAATATACACATTATTTAAATGCACATTTCACTTAGACGTTACATGTGTTAATGCTTAAGCATCATGGACAATGGTGAGGGACCCGCCTACTCCTCTGTCAGTAAATGCAGCTCTAGATTCAGTTTTATTCCAGCTGTCGTGTGCAGATTTTGAGATACAGCAGAAGCACACATGCAGTGAACCTCTTCAGTGTGCTGCGGGACACAGATCATGTGATCAGCTCCAGTACTGAGCATGAGTGTGTGGAAAAACTCTCTCTCTCTCTCTCTCTCTGTAGAGTTTGGGTGTGGTGTTGTATGTTCTGGTCTGTGGCGCCTTACCGTTTGATGGAAGCACTTTACAGAACCTCCGTGCTCGAGTCCTCAGTGGAAAGTTCCGGATTCCGTTTTTCATGTCCACAGGTACAAACATTCACGCTTACTCTCGCATGCTCACAAATCTCACAATCAAGCACACACTCTTGCACACTCACATAAGCACTATTCGGACGGGACTAGTTTTCTAAACTACGTTTTGAGTTTCGATTCTTACCACCTAACGTCTGTGATTTTCATGTACCAATTCGGACGGGACTAGTATCTCCGTGTTTATTACAGAGGTGGGAGGGTCCGATTTGTGCATCTGGGCGTCACAGAGATCACGCGCTCTGTATGCGTGCATTGCATTCATTCAGAATTATTGCCTTAGTATTATTACATAATAAATACTAAATGGCTAGTATAGCAAAACCATGTTAATGTGTGGTTCCTTTAGTGTAACTTGTTTTCCTTTTTATTATTAAATGTAATTAAAATATTATGTAACTGAGTACATAAATGAACGTGAGTAATCTTACCTGATGCTGATATTACAATGGCCGGTATTAACAGTTTGCGCGATGTTGCTCTTGATTTTATTATTTGTATTATTTTTTTATTCTTATTTATTTGCCGCTAAGCAAATATATCAAACATCCGCCCGGTAAGAGCATCTACGGTAATTCACGTTGGCCAAAACACACAAGGAAACGCGTTGTGAAATAAAATATCACCGGCAATCACAGACATTCGCATTCGGACGGGATTAGTTTTCTCAGAGGATCACTGAGTTTGCTGAAAAACGGTAGGTAATTTGCTCTGGAATTATCACAGAGGTTGTGTGAGAAAAACACAGACGTGGCAGATTCGGACGGGATTAAAATCACCAAGTACGTCTGTGAAACGCAGATTTCTCTAACCACCCCCCTTTAAAACCAGTCCCGTCCGAATAGGGCTATAGACTCACTTTCGCACACTCACACAGACTCACTCTCGTGCACACAGACTCACACAGACTAACTCTCGTGCACACAGACTCACACAGACTCACTCTCGTGCACACAGACTCACAGACTCACACAGACTAACTCTCATGCACACAGACTCACTCTCGTGCACACAGACTCACAGACTCACACAGACTAACTCTCGTGCACACAGACTCACACAGACTAACTCTCATGCACACAGACTAACTCTCATGCACACAGACTCACTCTCGTGCACACAGACTCACAGACTCACACAGACTAACTCTCGTGCACACAGACTCACTCTCGTGCACACAGACTCACACACTCACACAGACTAACTCTCGTGCACACAGACTAACTCTCGTGCACACAGACTCACACAGACTAACTCTCATGCACACAGACTCACTCTCGTGCACACAGACTCACAGACTCACACAGACTAACTCTCGTGCACACAGACTCACTCTCGTGCACACAGACTCACACACTCACACAGACTAACTCTCATGCACACAGACTCACTCTCGTGCACACAGACTCACAGACTCACACAGGACTAACTCTCGTGCACACAGACTCACTCTCGTGCACACAGACTCACAGACTCACACAGACTAACTCTCGTGCACACAGACTCACTCTCGTGCACACAGACTCACACACTCACACAGACTAACTCTCGTGCACACAGACTCACACAGACTAACTCTCGTGCACACAGACTCACTCTCGTGCACACAGACTCACACACTCACACAGACTCACTCTCGTGCACACTCACACAGACTCACACACACAGTCTCAATCTCTTACACACTCACATGGACTTGTGCACACACACACGCACACAGACTCACTCTCGTACACTCAAACAGACTCACTCACACAGACTCCCTCTCGTGCACACTCACACAGACTTGTGCACACACACACACACACAGAGTCACTCTGGTGCACTCAAACAGACTCACTCTCATACACACGGACTCACTCTTGTAAACACTCACACAGAATCACACACAGACTCACTCTCATACACACTCACACGGACTCATTCTCGTACACTCTCACACAGATTCACTCTTGCACTCAGACTCACTCTCATACACATTCACACAGACTCCCTCTCGTGCACACAGACTTACTCTCGTAAACACTCACACGGACTAACTCTCTTGCACACAGACTCACTCTCATATACATTCACACAGACTCACTCTCGTGCACACAGACTTACTCTCGTAAACACTCACACAGCCTCACTCGTAAACTCACTCTCGTTCACACTCACACGGACTCATTCTCTTGCACACAAGACTCACTGTCGTGCATAAAGACTCACACTCATACGGACTCACTTTAGTGCACACAGCCTCACTCGTAAACTCACTCTCATGTACACACTCTCGTTTACAGACTCACTCTTGTGTAAAGACTCACTCATGCACACTCACACGGACTCACTCTCGAGCACAGACTCACACTCACACAAACTCACTCTTGTGCAGGGACTCACTTTCATACACACTCACATAGACTCATTCTCGCACAGATTTACTCTTTAACAATCACTTTCACGTACTCAGATGCATACTTTAAAAAAAACACTAACACACACAGACTTGCATACTCACAATCTCTCACACACACACACACAAACAAACACAGATACTTGCCTTGCTGAGCCACAACACATGACTGATGTGTGTTTGTGTGTTTCAGACTGTGAGTATCTGATCAGACACATGTTGGTTCTGGAGCCCAGTCGACGGCTTTCAATGGAGCAGATCTGTAAGAACAAGTGGATGAGACAAGGAGACCCCGACCCTGAGTTTGACAGAGTCAGTCACACACACAAGCACAAAAACACTCAATACACACACGTGATGCTTGCAGTTCAGCTGTTCTTAGGCCTGAAGCAGTATTTCAGTTAACGATGTGTAGAAATGTTGCTGATTTGCCTGTGCCTCTATCAGCTGATAGCAGAATGTGAGCAGGTGAAGGTGGAGAGAGAAACAGAGTTAATTAACGAGCAGATTCTGATGGCCATGTCAGAGATGGGCTTCGACCGTGAGCGGACCTTACAGGTGACACGCGCACACACACACACGCTCACACACCCACACACACCCATCGCTCCTTCATTCAGATCAGCTCTTCTGGAACATTCATGTGGTTGTGTTTCTCCTTTCAGTCTCTGCACACGGACGCATACGATCACTACAGCGCCACCTACAGCCTGCTGTCTGACAAACTCAAGCGGCACAAGAACCTGTGTGTTGCTCCGCCCACTCCACGCCCCCTTTACACGCTCAACACAGTGCAGGTGTGTGCTGTTACCATTAGCAACCTTTGATTCCTGATGAGAGGAATATGCATGAGCTGCAGAGTGCCTCATTTACATACTGTGTTGAAGCAAAGCTGTGGGCTTCTGCAGAACTAACGATGATTCTAGAGGAAAGGGATCGTGGGGTTGTGAGAGGATTCTGGTTATGTGATAGTGTTTTCTGATAGTCATTTTTTGTTTTCTTTATTTGTTCTGAAATCACTTACGAAAGGGATTAGTTTCAGTACAGGCAGCCAGAATGTGGATCAGAATTAAAATTGAAATGACGGCTAGATTAAAAGAAAGCTAGTATTGTTGAAAGCACTAAATGAATAAAGTAGACTTGACTTGACTTGGTTGATCTGCTTCATCACGTGTGTTTGTGTGTGTCCAGCAGGATCAGAGTAACACTGTCAGTATGACTGTACCACAGGTTCAGCTCATAAACCCAGAGAATCAGATCGTTGAGGTGAGTGCAACACTGCTTTCAGCTCACAGTCAGTGAGAATAAATCAGTCTGGAGTGTGAGGATGCAGAATGGATTGTTTTTGACCCTGTGTGTGTGTGTGTGTGTGTGTATGTGTTTCAGACGGACGGGACGATGGCTCTGGACAGCGATGAGGGAGAAGAGCCCAGTCCAGAGGCAATGGCCCGATACCTGTCCATGAGACGCCACACTGTCGGTGTACCGGACCCCAGGTACTGCACAACCCAGCCAGTGCTTCTGTATCTGCTGTCTTTTATTTGCTCTCTTTTCCTCCAACTGGAGCTACAGCTTAACAAGCCATTAAAACCTTCCCACTTAACTAAAGTCCCTCCCAGTTTACCCTAAACCCCTCCCACTTAACTAAAGTGCCTCCTAGTTTACCATAAATCCCTCCCACTTAACTAAAGTCCCTCCCAGTTTACCCTAAACCACTCCCACTTAACTAAAGTCCCTCCCAGTTTACCCTAAACCCCTCCCACTTAACTAAAGTGCCTCCTAGTTTACAATAAATCCCTCCCACTTAACTAAAGTCCCTCCCAGTTTGCCATAAATCCCTCCCACCTAACTAAAGTCCCTCCCAGTTTGCCCTAAATCCCTCCCCCTCAACTAAAGTGCCTCCCAGTTTGTCCTAACCCCTCCCATCTAACTAAAGTCCCTCCCAGTTTGCCCTAAATCCCTCCCACTTAACTAAAGTCCCTCCCAGTTTGTCCTAACCCCTCCCACCTAACTAAAGCCCTCCTAGTTCTCCTCAAAATCTGCCCCATCTAACTGAAGCCAATCGCAACCCACTTAAAACCCCTCCCACCTAAGTCAAGCCCCTCCCAGTTCACTCTAGACCCCTCCCACCTTCCCCCAGCACTGATGTTGTGTGTGTTTGTCAGGGCTGAGCTTCAGGAGGATCTTCAGAAACTGGCTCCTGGGTTTCCGCGTGTGGCCCCTCAGCCGCCCTTCCCTCCGCTGGTGCCCACCATGGCACAGATGCATCTGATGCCGACCCCGAACCTGCAGCCCACGCAGCAGCTGGAGTACAAGGTAAAGCACACACACACACACACACATCAGCTGGGCCACCGGCTGACCCTGAGATCACCTGATGTGTGATGTGTGCAGGAACAGTCTCTCCTGCAGCCGCCCACCCTGCAGCTGCTGAATGGCATGGGTCCTCTGGGCCGCCGGGCGTCTGATGGAGGAGCCAACATCCAGCTTCACGCGCAGCAGCTGTTGAAGAGACCGCGCGGTCAGTCGCCGCTGGTCACCAGCCCGGTGAGACTATCCCACAATCCTCCTGTTTCTCACAGCTGAGCATGATGTACTGCGTTCATGATCACACGTGACATTCATCAGCACAGTGACGTCTCGTTCATCAGATCAGCACATTCGACTCTGATTCGTTTGGCTGTATATCAGCTACATTACTTCAAACAATCTGTCAGCTCATACATTACTATAATATCAGAGGTTCAGATTAATAATGCAGTAGTCTAAAGTATTGCTCTGACGCATGTCTCTGTGTTCGTCAGCATCCGATCCTGGACGTGGCTCCGGTGGATGAGGAGGGGTCCGACGCCGAGCCTGATCCGGAGGCTGTTCAGAGGTACAGCAGTGTGTGTGTGTGTGTGTGTGTGTGTGTGTGTGTGAGCTGCTGTGTGTGAGCTGCTGTGTGTGTGTGTGTGTGTGTGTGTGTGTGTGTGTGAGCTGCTGTGTCTGTGTGTGTGAGCTGCTGTGTGTCTGTGTGTTTGTGTGTGAGCTGCTGTGTGTGTGTGTGTGTGTGTGTGTGTGTGTGTGAGCTGCTGTGTGTGTGTGTGTGTGTGTGTGTGTGTGAGCTGCTGTGTGTGTGTGTGTGTGTGTGTGTGTGTGAGCTGCTGTGTGTCTGTGTGTTTGTGTGTGAGCTGCTGTGTGTGTGTGTGTGTGTGTGTGTGTGTGAGCTGCTGTGTGTGTGTGTGTGTGTGTGTGAGCTGCTGTGCTGCGCTGGGAGCCGCGGGTCTCTCTCAGGGACACACTAAACACTGCAGCGCTGCTTTGAGCTCTGGGGGTCTCTTTCTGTCTCTGTCTGTCCATCAGCATCACTTTCTAAAATGACTCTAAATCCTCCAGAGTTCCGCTAGTGACCTCTGACCTCTCTCTCTCGTGCCAAACGATGGCAGACTTCCCTTCTGTGGCTTTGCTTTTGTCTAATGGCTTTGCTAAAGCTAGCGGTGGGGCGAGCTCTGATTCTGTGTGCCGACTGGGTGTGTGTCCCTCCGGAGGCTGGAGGCGGCCAATCAGAGCGCTGATCCGTGCTGCTTCCTGTGGTTCAGGTATTTGGCGAACAGTTCCAAGCGGCACACGACACACGGCACGGGCCCCGAGCTCTCGGCAGAAACACAGAGAAACCGGCAGAGGGGCTGGAGCCCTGAGCAGCACAGCCGGTGAGGGCTGAACACACACTCACACACACCTATACACACACTCACATACACACACACACACACCTATACACACACTCACATACACACACACACACACACACACACCTATTCACACTCACCTATACACACACACACACACCTATACACACACACACTCACATCATACACTCACACACACTAACATACATACACACACACACACACACACACTAGTTCAGGGATGGTCAGCTTTGATCGTAACGAGGTCCAGAATTGAATAAACATGAGTCTGTGCTCTATATCTCCAGTAATGTGTCGAGATGTAAATGATCCGCACATATAACACAGTGATGGAGAGCTGAAGAAATCAAGGCTCCTCAGAAGATGTGAGATGTTCTGGAGGCTTGTGAAGATCATTCCTCCGCTGAGGAACAGTGAAAGTAAAGTTCCTCAAAAGATCCTGAGGATCAGATTTGAGACTCTTAAACATGATTGATGGAGAATCAAGTAAAGCTGAGCTGCTTCAGTCCAGGAAGAGTTCATCTGGAGATATTACTGACCTTATCCTGACCTTTACTTGATCACAATCAGGAGAGATCTGAGTCGAGCTGAAGCTGGACGCTTGTACAGTTACACTAGAAGATGACTGATCTGACTGATCAAACACTAAACTCTCCTCAGAGACAGAAGACACCAGGAGATCGATCATGTTAACAATCAGGCTTTATATGGTTAAATTACTATGTATATCATTTATGTATATATTTATTTTTACTCTTCTTTATTTAATTTTTTGTAAGTTGTGTGTTCAGGATCCAAAACATAATGTTTGTGTGATTCTGTTTCCCTTGAAATGTTTAAATGTAAGCTGCTGCAGTTAATCTAAAGCTGTAAGTGAAAGCATTGCTCTGATGGAGAAGCCCTGAGAGGAATGACATCAGGAAGCTTCCTGTCTGCGGAGGAAGTGCTGTGTGAGGTCACTGCACCCCCTGCTGGACACACACGGGACGACCGGAGCGACCATGCACTCACGTGACCTCTGACCCCACGGTGTTAGGTTTGACCTCTGGCTGCGGTCACATGATCACTTCTGATCAGATATTGAAGATGTTGATGTCTCCTCAGCTACTTTTATCATTGACATATTGTCCTCCTGACAAACCATACATCAGTGTAAAGCTCCAGGGTCACACACAGAGTTTATAAAGGTCACACACTCTATTCTGCAGGAATAATGTTAGTAATGTCCGGAGGAGCTTCACAGAAAGATTCACTGAAAACTCATAATGAACTCAATTAGCTGGAAACCTGATGTAAAATGATCTGTGAGATGGTGAGCTGATGTTCAGTCTGAAGGTGTTTCTGTGTTTGAGTGTTGTGCTGATCTTCTCAGAAGCTGAAGAACTGAAATCAGACCAGTTGAGTGTGTTTGTGTGTGTGTGTGTGTGTTCTGCACATGTAGAGCTGCAGCTGTAGCCACACACTGAGGTGTGTTTAGCGAGCGGTTTGTCTTTACTCCAGCGTGGCGTCTGTGTAACGGAGAGTGTTTGTGTGTCTCAGGTCGTCGTATAAAGACTGTAACACTCTTCACCTGCCGATGGAGCGCTTCTCTCCCGTCAGACGCTTCTCAGACGGAGCCGCCACCATCCAAGCCTTCAAGATGCAGCTGGAGAACAACAGCCTGATCCGACAGCTCAAACAGGTGCGGACACCAGCCTTCTCCAGCTCAGAGCCACGTCCAGATACAACTCTCATAATACTGACTGTGTGTGTGTGTGTGTGTGTGCAGGAGTGCGAGCAGCTGCAGAAGATGTACGCAGCTCCGCAGGACGAGCGTCTGATGGAGCACACACAGCAGCAGCACATTCTCTACCAGCAGGAGCAGCAGATCCTTCACCAGCAGATACAGGTCACTCTCACACGCCGCTCTGCTCACATTCTTCAGATTAGTCACTTTGTTCAATTTTTCTGATTTGTTTTCTTTTGACTGTAGAGTGTTTTGGTAACTAGCGGAGATTAATTTTTTGTTATTTCAGTTGAGAATAATTTTATTTCAGAAATCAGTACATTACCATAAAGTTATCAGCTGTCAGGAGAATTTTTAATTATTTCTATAGCACAAACAATTGAACAGTTACTGTTAGATTAATGCAATTTGATTTGATATGTTGATGATGAAGCAGCCGGTTTAATAGGGTTAAACACACACACACACACTCCTGACTGTGACTATGAAGGGATGTGACCATGTTGACTTCCTGTTTGCAGGCCCTCTCTTTGGGACATGGAGAAAACCACCCCAGCAGTCACCTTACATACCAGCTACAGAGGTACACACACACACACACACACACTTGCATTTGTGGTTTATGTGGACTCTCCATAAGCGTAATGGTTTTTATACTGTACAAACCACACCCTGCCCCTCACAGAAAACACTGTTTTGTGTGTTATTTAAACATTTTAAGTGTCCTCATAAACCATGTTTTTGCTGTAGTACCCATGACATTATACACATCTGTGTCCTCATAAACCATATATACCAGTACACACTCACTCACACACGCTCACAGACACACACATTCACACACTCATGCTCACACACTCAGACTCTTGCACAGGCTCTCACACACTCTTCCACACACACTCACACTCTCGCGCACACACAGATTCACAGATTAGCGCTCACACACACTTTCGCACACACACTCACATTCATTCTAACACACTCGCACTCACACTATTGTACACTCACACACTCACTTTTACACACACACACACTCAAACACACTCGCACATAAAATCTCACATTCACTCTCACACACTAGCACACACCACACAGATTCACACACACTCACTCACTCATACACACACTCACATTCACTCACACACTTGCACTCACACACACTTTTGCACACACACTCACAATCTCACACACTCACACTCTTGCACACACTCTGACTCACACACACTCTTGCACACACTCACTCACTCTCTCTCTCACACACACACACACACACACACACTCAAACATACACTTGCACAAACACTGACTCACACTCACACTCTTGCACGCACACTCACACACTCACTCTCTTGCACTTACTCTAACACACTCACTCTTTTGCACTTACTCACACACTTTAGCACGCATACTCACACACACTCTCTTGCTCACACTCTCGCACACACACTCTTGCAGACAGTTTCACACATTCACACTCACTCTGACACACTTGCACGCACACTCACGTTTACTCTCTTGCACTTTCACACACTCACTCTCTTGCACTTACACACTCTAGCACGCATACTCACACATACACTTTTGCTCACACTCGCACACACTCACTCTTGCAGACAGTTTCACACATTCACACACACTCTTACTCACACATTCACACACTTGCACTCAGACACTTTTGCACACACACTCGCAAACACACTGCTACATACAATCTCACATTCACTCTCACACTAGCACACACCACACAGATTCACACTCACACACATACACACTCAATGACTCACTCCGACACTCACTCACATTCACTTACACACTTGCACTCACTCATACACTTTTGCACACACACACACACACACACACACACACTCGCAAACACAATCTCACACACATTCTTGCACACACTCTGACTCTCACACACTCTTGCACACACACTCACTCTCTTGCACTCTCTCTCTCACACACACACACACATACTCACGCACACACATACACTTGCACACATACTGAATCACACTCACATTTTTGCACGCACACTCACACACTCTCTCTTGCACTTACTCTCACACACTCTAGCACGCATACTCACACACACACTTGCACACACTCGCTCTTGCAGACAGTTTCAGACATTCACACTCTGACACACTTGCACGCACACTCACACGTTTACTCTCTTGCACTTACTCTCACACACTCTTGCTCACACGCTCACTCTTGAAGACAGTTTCTCACACACACACACACACGTTCACAGACACACATTCACAGACTCGCGCTCAGACACTCGCACTCTCACACACACAGATTCACAGATTAGCGCTCACACACACTTTCGCACACACACTCACATTCATTCTAACGCACTCACACTATTGTACACACACACACACACACAATCTCGCGCATACAATCTCACACTCAATCTCACACACTACCACACAGATTCAGACTCACACACACACTCACTGACTCACTCACATTCACTCTCACACACTTGCACTCACACACTTTTGCACACACACACACTCGCAAACACAATCTCACACACTCACACTCTTGCATACACTGACTCTCACTCTCTTGCACACACACTCACTCTCTTGCACTCACACACACAGACTCACTCTTACACACACATACTCAATCTTGCACACACTCACGCACGCACACACATACACTCACGCACACACATACACTCTTGCACACACACACACACACACACACAGACTCACACTCACATTCTTGCATGCACACTCAATCTCTTGCACTTACACTCACACTCTCGCACGCATACTCACACACACACTCTTGCTCACACTCGCACACACTCTTGCAGACAGTTTCACACATTCACACACTCTTACTCACACATTCACACACATGCTCACAGACACACACACTCACTCTCTTGCACTTACTCTAACACACTCACTCTTTTGCACTTACTCACACACTTTAGCACGCATACTCACACACACACTCTTGCTCACACTCTCGCACACACACACTCTTGCAGACAGTTTCACACATTCACACTCACTCTGACACACTTGCACGCACACTCACACGTTTACTCTCTTGCACTTTCACACACTCACTCTCTTGCACTTACTCTCACACACTCTAGCACGCATACTCACACATACACTCTTGCTCACTCGCACACACTCACTCTTGCAGACAGTTTCACACATTCACACACACTCTTACTCACACATTCACACACTTGCACTCACACACTTTTGCACACACACACTCGCAAACACACTGCTACATACAATCTCACATTCACTCTCACACACTAGCACACACCACACAGATTCACACTCACACACACACACACTCAATGACTCACTCGCACACTCACTCACATTCACTTACACACTTGCACTCACTCATACACTTTTGCGCACACACACACACACACACACACTCGCAAACACAATCTCATTCTTGACTCTCACACACTCTTGCACACACACTCACTCTCTTGCACTCTCTCACACACACACACACTCTCACAATCTTGCACACACACTCACACATACACTTGCACACATACTGAATCACACTCACATTCTTGCACGCACACTCACACACTCTCTCTCTTGCACTTACTCTCACACACTCTAGCACGCATACTCACACACACACTCTTGCTCACACTCTCGCACACACACGCTCTTGCAGACAGTTTCAGACATTCACACTCACTCTGACACACTTGCACGCACACTCACACTTTTACTCTCTTGCACTTACTCTCACTCACTCTTGCTCACACTCTTGCACACACACACACTCTCGCGCATACAATCTCACACTCACTCTCACTCACTACCACACAGATTCACAGACTCACACACACACTCACTGACTCACACACTCACATTCACTTTCACACAGTTGCACTCACACACTTTTGCACACACGCACCCTCGCAAACACAATCTCACACACTCACACTCTTGCATACACTGACTCTCACTCTCTTACACTCACACACAGACTCACTCTTGCACACTCACACACACACACACACACTCACAATCTTGCACACACACTCACGCACACCCACACACACACATACTCTTGCACACTCACACACACACACACACACACACACTCACAATCTTGCACACACACGCACACTCATACACACACACTCACACACACACACATACACTCTTGCACACACACACACAGACTCACACTCCGACTCACACTCACATTCTTGCATGCACACTCAATCTCTTGCACTTACACTCACACACTCTCGCAAGCATACACACACACACACACACACACACACTCTTGCTCACACTTGCACACACTCACTCTTGCAGACAGTTTCACACATTCACACTCACTCTGACACACTTGCACGCACACTCACACACATACTCTCTTGCACTTACTCTCACACACTCTTGCTCAGACTCTCGCACACACACTCACTCTTGCAGACGATTTCACACATTCACACTCACTGTTTCACACTTTCACACCCACTCACACATTTACTCTCTTGCACTTACTCTCACACACTGTCACTCTTGCACTTACTCTCACACACTCTCTCACGTACACTCACACACTCACTCACTCAGAGACTCACACACTCTCTCGCATACACACTCACTCATTGACACACACTCACTGAAGGACAGATGCTGATAGCTGTGCTTCTTTCTCTCTCAGGTTGCGTATTCAGCCCTCCAGTCCTCCTCCTACGCATCCCAACAACCACCTCTTCAGGCCAGCCAATCAGAGTCCTCCTCCGGGGAGTCAGGGGATGATGCAGGCACACGGTCAGTGTCAGTCAGCGGTAGCAGTCGTGTGATAGACATGCAGTCGATCGTGACACTGATGTGTTAAGCTCCTCCCACAGGTGGGCCAACAGCAGTTCAGTTCCAGCATGGCTCCGCCCTCTATCAGTCTCCCAGCGCCAGCCCTCCCCCCACCAGCCTCCCCCGCATGGCGATGTCCAATCAGCAGCCTCCGCCAGGCTCTGCCCGCACACTCGCACAGCAGCAGGTGACCATTCAGGTGCAAGAGGTGGAGCTGGGGGGCGGAGCCCAGCGGCAGGGCTTCCTAGCCACGCCCACTCACAGAGTTCTGGGGAAGCAGCTGAGCGCAGATAACGCAGAAACTCACAGGTGATGCGAGCGCTACAGAAACGCTTCAAGATCGCTCTGTCCGTTCGTTTGTTTTGTGCTTTTATTTTTGTTTTTTAAAATGTTTTTATAGTTTATTTTAATTCAGTGTTGTTTATTTTTGTTTAAATGCAGTTCAGCATTTTTAGTGCTTGTAGATGTTTTAAATGCATCTGTTGTGGAAATGATTTGTGTAAATATTGCGAGATTCTCCCAGAAGACGGTGTTTCAGTCCAGACGATTGAGCGCCGGACGCTGAGGTACTGAGAGACTCTGATGTCCAGTGCTAGCAGTAGATGAGCGTCCTGTGTTGGGTCACTGGAGATCTGAACTCCAGCGGATCTGAGACGGGACGATGAGGAGTAGATGCTCAGTTCTGTTAGCAGATAAATTATGTGTTTTAAAGTCAACATGTAATCAGCATTCACTGTAAAAAAAAAAATCTGAAATGTACAGTAAAAAGCATCAGCTGTGGTTCATGGAACTTTACCATGCAGTAGCGATGATACAAGTTTACAGATTGATTTAAAAATTATAATAAAATAACTTTAGTAAAATAGTGTTAAAATTGAAAATTATTAATTGTTCTATTTTACATTTACAATTCACTGCAATAAAAAAAAATGGAGTGTCTATTTACTCTAAGTGCAAATATCCTTGTTGGCAGAGGCTATTTACACTAACACCAAACTGTGATTGGGCTGGTCTACACTACAAAGAAGAGCATGTTATGACAGATCCAGTGGCAGTGAAGCGATTGACCCGAGTTCAAATACAGCTTTTGCAAACTTTATTTCTTCTCCCTTTTCAAACCTCATCGCCCGAATAACATGGCATCCATTTAATAATTTTAATTAAAATTATAATTTACTCTCAAAATGTCATTATTGCATATTATTTTGTAATGTTCTGCAATACGGGGATGCAGTTAATTGCCACCTAAATTGCAATAAGTAATATAAATAGCAGAAAATCATGTTATTTTAACAGTGTAAATAGAATCTATGGCTATTTTTGCTTAATTTAAATAGCCGCTGCCAAAACAGAAATCAGAATTAAGACTAAATCAGCTGATGAGGAATGTCCTTTTACATTTTTCGACTGTAAATTATAATAACTCCCTGTGGATTGTGCAAAAGTGCATGAATATAGAGGTGGATCAGTAATATGAGAAAGCTCTTCAACAGACAGCTGCTGTATTCACTCTAGTCCTCCAACATTATCTGAATTAACAACACAGCAGTGATGCCTTTCTAACAAAATCTGTATTATCTCACACCTCCGGACATAAACATGTGAATGCACAGCTTCTGCGTTTGAATGTGTATCTTAAAAAAAACAAAACAAAAACCAACTAATATTAGAAATTTTGTATTTGAAAGTCCTTACATCAGTGTTTCATGTTGACTTTAGAAAACTCAGTGCGTTTACATGGACAACAATCCGATTTTAACACGATTAAGACAATACTCTGATTACGAATATACCATGCAAACAGAGATTTTTGGTGACTTTAATCCAGCTAATGTCATACTCAAAGAAAAATTAAGATGTGGAGTACACACCTTAATCACACCATTACCATCATGTAGAACACATTTTGCAACAGGATACACACATGACCGTGTTCAACCGTTTGATGACAAACAAAAGCGAATGGCTTCAACGTCGTCTGTTTGCACGTATAGCTTAACAAATAATTAACTGCACTTGAAGCTTTCAGTAAATTAAAAATGAAACTGTATATGGCATCATAACGAAGATGAACTATGTATGTCAAATTCTGGAGTGGACGTTGGATGGCATCACATGGGGGCGTAATAATGTGCCGATAATCGATCTGTGTACTACAACATGTACAACTGAACATGAGAGGAATATTCTAAAAGCAACTCATGTGAACACTTTAATCATAATATTGTCTTATTTAGAATAAGGTCAATTATTAGATTACTCCTGTCCATGTAAACAAGAGCTAGAGGGGAGGAGTCAGATCAGACCAGACTCCTCCCACATAATGATAGTAGGGGTGTGGTTATGTTAATTAGAGCCTGTGGTCTCAGTCGTGCTCGTGTGTTTGATTGTGTTGCAGTCGCAGCTTAAGTCGCTTCCACACTGCTATGTATGAGCAGTTTACCCCGCACATGTTCGGTGAGGGGGTGAGCGGCGTCATCGGCACCTATAACCCCTACCTGCAGGGGGCGTCGCTGAAGGTGCCGGGGCTGGAGGGCTATCAGGGCTATCCGTCTGCACTGCAGCAGGCTCTGCTTTCTCCCACGCCGCTGGAGTATCGTCCGGCTCAGCAACACGTCACACCGACCCTGCAGGGCCTGCTCTCGCCTCGCCACTCGCTCACGGGTCACGCTGACCCTCGCCTGCCTCCGCAGGACCTCGCCGCGCTGCTCAAACGCCAGAGCCTCCGTTCGGCTCCGCCCCCTGGCACTATGGCCACATCCACAGTGGCTCCGCCTACCAACCCACAGGACTATGGGGAAATGCTGATGCTGCAGCAACTCAGCCAAGCGACTGAGAGCTTAGACCCCGCCCCTCCACAGGCCCCGCCCCCTCAGCACTACCATCACCTGCTCCAGATCAGAACCCTGCCCGAGTGCCCCGCCCCTCAGTCGGAGAGCATGGAGGAGGATGAGATGCCGGCCTATCATGAGGGCCTGCTGGCCAAAGCCACCGCCCCCTGCGCTGAGGCACATGAGATGTTGGCTCCGCCCCTTGGCTCCTCCCCCAACCACAGACACGCCTACATGCACAGCAGCACGGCAGCCAGAGGTACACACTGCACTCACACACTTACAGTTTAAGTCAGGTAGAGCTTTAAGTTCTGTTTTTACTAAGAACGATAACTATAAAGATAACAATATCAGCCGCTTTAAATTCTCATTAAAAAACCTTATAGCAGGATTTATTCTGATTGGCTGTCAATGTCACAATATTACTGTTTTTGCTGTATTTTGATCAAATAAATCCAGCTTTTGTGAGCGGAAGAATTTTTTTTAAATCGTAATTATTCCTTACTTTTGTCTGGATTTTTATATCATATAATTATGAAGTGTTTAATTGTCATGAAAATAATGTTGCACTACAAACCCATTGAATGAGTGTGTGATTTGTGTCTCAGAGGCGTGTGCTGATGCTGCAGAGTGTCGGGTGATGGAGGGAGATCACAACGGCTACAGCTCACGCGCCGCACAGGGAGACACTTACAGACCACGAGCATCATTACAGAGACACCACACCATCCAGACCTGCGACGACGCTTACGTATGTGTGTGTGAGTGTGAGAGTGAGACAGAGTGAGTGTGTGTGAGAGTGAGACAGAGTGAGTGAGTGTGAGACAGAGTGTGTGTGTGTTAGAGAGTAAGTGAGAGAGTGTGAGGTTGTTTGACTGTATGTGAGAGTGTGTGTGTGTGAGAGACACAGTTCCTGTGCTGACCTCCCGACCTCTTGTTTTTGTAGGAACAGGCGGAGCCCATGTCTGGAATGAGCTTATTGGCTGGCAAGGCGCTAAGCTCCGCCCGCATGTCTGACATTCTCAGCCAATCGTCTCTGACAGGAAGCCAGCAGCTGCAGCAGAGGGAGGGGTCAGGTGTGTAAACGTACTACACCCACACACACACACACACACGTTCTCTCGCACACTGATGGTGTTGTGTGTGTGTTCAGTGTGTGACGTGGAGGCAGACGTTCACCCCGCCGCGTGCTACCCTTCCTCCTGCACCAGTGACATGCTGCTAAGCTACAAACCCCCGGATCTGCAGTACAGCGTGGAGCAGGCCGGGGTCTAGTGAACACAGGTACACACCTTCATTATTGATTTTATAAACAAATCAGGATACAATGACTATCGTTGTTTGGTAACACTCTATTTGAAGGTGTCTTTGTTACATAGGTTTCATGTATTTACAGTTATAAAAACAATTAATTATGCATTATAACATGCAAGTAACCCAAAGCCAAACCCTACCCACACAGTAAGTACATGTAGTTAATCAGAACTTTAAATGTATTTATAAAGCACTTTCAAGACCATGATGTGGAGGCCAAAGTGCCGTACAGGATGACTAAATTAAAAATACGAATAAAATCAAGCATAAAACATTCTAGATACAATGCATAATCCATACAAGATGACTCAAAAGCATGCACAACTTCCTCAAAAAAAAAAGTCCTCAAAAGAAAAGGATAGACCAACTTAGATCTAAGAACGAAAAAACTATTTTTAACAACGGAATTAATTCGACGATCAAATTTAGAAATAAAAAAAAAGATTTTTCCCAGGAAGTAACCCCCATGTAGTCAGTGACATCATCCACACATCCATTTTTAGCAAATTAAACTCAGACTTCAGTTGTAGAAAATTATTAGCTAACCAACACTTAACCTCAGCCAGACATTCACATAGAGATTGAAATTGATGAGTGAACCTTGCATTTCAATGGAATGAACGTTTGTGATTCAAAAGTATATAAATGATAATGAATGAGTGTTTTAAAAAAAAAATTATCCTAGAGAGACCATATAAAGGGAAAACAAAACCGGTCCCAGGACTGAGCCCTGAGGAACCCCACACATAAGAGGGGCAACAGATAAAGAGTAATTTCCATCTTTTAAATATGAATAAAACCATTCTTATGCTAAACCCTGAATACGACATGGTCTCTAAGGCGATCAATGAGAATTGTGTGGTTAGCTGTGTCAAATGCTGCGGTAAGATCTAAAAGTAACAGAACAACACAACTTGAAGAATCAGCAACACGTAGAATATCATTAGTAACCCTCAAAAGAGCTGACTCTGTACTATGGCCGGTTCTAAACCCTGACTGAAATCTATCCGAAATGTTTAAATAATTAAGCTGTGCAGACACAATCATCTCCAATATCTTCCATTTGAAATGGGGTGAAAATTATTCATATCAGAGGAGTCTAAACCAGCTTTTTTAATAAAAAGGCAGGATAACTGCATGTTTAAAACTAGGTGGAACAACACCAAATGTCAATGTACCATTCATGATAGTTCAAATGCATGAACCGATGGAATTAACCACCTCTTTAAATCAAAGAGAAGGAATCACATCACATTGAGACCTAGTGGGCTTTGTGTGCGTAATTATTTCTTTGAGCTGTGGAAGAGAGACAGGAGTAAAACAAGTCAATTGATTTGGAAGAGCAGAGGGTACAATAAGATCATTAGTAATAGATGAAATCTGGGATCTGATTCCAGCAGTCTTATCAGTGAAAAATGTTAAAAACTTTTCAAATACATCAACAGAAAGAGAGAGTAATGGCATAACAACAGGATGGAGTACAGTATTTACAGGAGAAAAATCACTTTAGAATAATGGCAGTTCTTCGAGATAATATAAGAAAAATAATTACATTCTTTTGGTATTCACTCAAACAACTCTTTAAAATCTCATAAGACACCTGTAGTTTCTTATGGAAATGTCATATTACTCAGTACTTAAGTATAAACACACTAACAATGACACCTTAAAATTAAGTGTAACCTGTTGTTTACATGTGCACCAATAATAAAGCAAAGACTGAATCCACACTGAACTGATCTCAATAACAACACTGTTATCTTTAGAATCAGAACTGAAACACAGTTGAGTTTCCGTCTCTGATTCTCTTATTTTCCTGTTTATTACTGACACTGCTCTGAAACCATCTGTATCATATAAAGCCCTATAGGAATAAAGGTCAAAAGTGAGATGTTCACACAGCTCAGGCAAAACGTTTCACTCCCATTGACACGTCATTTTCATTTTTCTGATATTAGCTAAGAAGTTTGATTATTATTGCCACTGTTTTTCCACGTACACCACTGCACAACACAAATGATGGACTCACATGGTTTTAATCTACTAACAACAAATGCCAAACTCATGTCCATGGATGTATTGGATGGTTTTTCATCTTCAGAAGTGTTAATCACATCAGTTTGCGTTATTGTGTTAATATATTGCCTAAATATTTTTAGAAGGCGCGTCCCAGTTCATACACTTAAGGGTTAGTTCACACAAAAAGTAAAAATTCTTGTCATTTATTACTCACTCAATCCACAGTCAACATCAAGGGTTCTTCCCTTGAGCTCTCGGATTTCATAAAAATTTCTTCATTTGTGTTCAGAAGATGAACGAAGGTCTTAAAGGGTTTGAAATGACATGAGGGTGAATTTATATTTTTGAGTGAACAAGCACTTTAACTGAAAATGGAGTGGCATGCTGGAGGGGGCGGGGCTATCAGACTTCACAACATCACCTTATATAACTGATACTCCGTCTGTAACTTTAACACTCGTGTTTGTTTGTGTTTTTCTCTCTCAGGGGTGTATTTGCTGTATAAAGCTCATATCCGTCTGCTGTGTTGTGCTGTCATGCCAAATCCTCATCGTCTGTCTGTCGGGGTGTCGTGGGTGTGGCCTGCACGCAGGGGGCGGAGCTCTCAGCTTCCTCTTCCACTGGGAGCGTCTCCGATTGGCTGCAGCCCAATAATCATCCGCCCCTCCCGCACCCAAACCCCTCTTACCGTTGCCATAGCAGCGCTGTCGCGCACTCCGATGTACAAGACAAACACAGAGTCTTACACACACACACACACACACACGAGACGACATCTTTACCAAACGCCACAAACCCAAAGTATTTCACGTGAAGCCTGCGCCGCGGCGGATCATTCCGGTCACGATCGACTCTTCCGCCGGGACGGCCGACTCTCACTCGCTCTACACTCTCTTCACTTCTGTTTTTTTATTTTTAACGCATTTTTATGGCTAATGTTCTGTAGGAATTATGATCATTATTGTTCTTGTTTTCTGTAAAAGACGTTTTATGGTTATGACATTATTAAAAGAATGACGATTATTATTAAAACCGTTCTGTGTTGCAAGAGAACAGCCGTGTTTGTTTACTCGCGGTGATTTTTGCACTTTCAGTTTTTGTGACTTTCCTTTCGGTTTCGCTCTTCCTCCGTTTCTCGTTCTCCTCCTTCATTCCGTCCATCCGTTCGTCTGATGACAGGTGCATTGTGGGTAGTTTCACAGATCCTGCTCATGGGCCATCTTCTTTTCTGTTTCAGAGCTTTATCGGTTATTTTTGTGGATGTTGTTAGAAAAGCTTTTGTATATTGTTGATTTTTGCAGTTTTATTTCTGTTCTGATGTCATGTCGATGTTTTTCACCAAACGGACGGACGCTTCATCACGTCTCTCTCAGAGTTTAAAGACGCCGTTTCGTCTCAGTCCGACCAATCCAATAACTGTCACGTGATCGTCTGAGGAGAGACGGCGCGAGTCTGTGATGAAGAGAGCATCATCCTCCTCTTCCTCCTTCTGTCCATCATCTCACGCTCCTCCCTCTTTCCCTTCATACAGCTTTGTCATTTTCTTTTCTTTTGTTTATTTTTTTTTTTTTGGCTTTATGTTTTTGGAAAAATACTAAAGTGCAACAACAATGGTTTAAAAAAGATTCCAAACAAACTGAGAGAAATAATAAATATATATATAAATAAAGAAATGACTATGACAGAGGTGTGTGTGTGTTCTTTCAGCAGCAGTACCGCGGTATCACATGGTCCTTGTTACAGTGTAGTTATACATTTAAGCAGTGTTGGGGAAAGATACTTTTAAAAGTAATGCATTACAATATTTCTTTACTTGTTCATGGAAAGTAATGCATTATGCCACTTTTGCGTTACTTTTTCTCATCTGGGTTGTTTAATATTAAAAAGGTTCTAGTAATGGCAAATGTAAAAGCCTGGGTTCATTCCCAAGGAAATGTAAAGTCACGCTGAAGTGCTGCCATTCTGAACAGGACACAAAAGAAGAAAGTTCATTGCTCTTCAGCAACAACTAAACGAACCGCAAATCTTAAAGATTTAATTAATTTGATTTAAATTAATAATCGAAGGTCAACAGCAGAGACTTTGGTTAATACAATTGTATTACATACATGAAGGATATTTGTGTTATTCAACATTATTTGAGGAACAGAATCTGTTTTTGAATAAACATGTTCATATTTAGTCTAGAACTACAGTGAGATCATGTTCACACACAACACTCTGCACTGACTCCGGATCTCTGTCACCATGGCAACACCAGAGCTATCACTCAACACATGGAAACAAAGTAACTCCGATATTTTCTTGTACATTGAAAAGTAATCAGATTATGTAACTTATGTTATGTGTATAATGCTTTACCCCCAACACTGCAAGTACTGAGTTATATTAATTAACTACCTGTACTTACTATATGGGTCAGGATAAGAGTTACTTGCATGTAATTATTCATTGTTTATTGTAATAATAAATGTAAACGTGTAAGAAGGATATAAAAAATAAAGTGTTAATGTTTTTTGCTAACGCTTTATGAACATTAGTAAAGACCAGATGACACTGAACAATCATCATATTAATGCTACTGGAAGAACCTTTGTTCTTAACTTTGAGTGAATGTTATATGGACATTAGTTCTGAGAAAGTAACGATGGAGAGGCTCTGAATAAATGTCGAGGGAAAGTTTACCCGTCTTTACCTCAGGACTGATTCTGAAGTTATACAGAGAAAGTGATTGTTAGCGTCTGGTTTCATGCATTGCGTGTTTTTGCACCGAGGAATCAATCAAAATATGCTTTTCTTCGTCGTGAGTTCTGTGTGCAGCTGCTCGTGTCTGAATGTGAATCTGCACTGCAGAGGTTCAGCAGACCTGACGAGTCGAGCTCAGATCATTCTGCGTATGGCAAGCCCTTTTAACATTTAATACATAAAACGTGCTAGTAAGCGTTTTCATGCTGCTAGTACGTATTTTTAGCTAGTAGTAGTTCTGTTAGGTAGGGTTAGGTTTAGGTTAGTGCTAGTTTTTATTTTTTAGCTTCTAGTGATTGCTTTTTAGGCACTGGTAGCTTTTTGAATTATAACAATACTTAAAGTAATACTTTTAATAAATAAATAAATACGAAGAACGTAAAGAATAAACTGTAGTACCTAATGGAATAGATACTAGGATCTCAAAATAAGTACTAGTAGCATTGAAATAGGTACTAGTATGTTAAGGAATAAATGTTAAAACGGCCTGCCATTTGAGCGTGTGTGTGTGTGTGTGTGTGTGTGTGTGTGTGTGTGTGTGTGTGTGTGTGTGTGCGTGTGTGAGTGAGTGTGTATTTGTGTGTGTGTTCTGAATGGCTCCTCAACCGGTCAGAGTCAGCAGCGTCTGTGCACAGAGGTAAAACACTTGAATGTGTGTGATTTATGTGATGTGCATCATATGTGCAGTATCTGTGTGTGTGTGTTCTGCAGCTGTGAGATGATGATTCTGCATGTCAGCATCACACTGGAAACACTGTGTTTTGTGTTGCTGATGCATCTCAATCACACACGCCAGTCTGAAGGATCCACTGCTTCGTTCACATGAGATAACAGACGCTCAGTAGATTTGTGTGTCAGTTGATTGTCTGAGATTCTCCTGTGTGTGTGTGTGTGTGTGTGTGTGTGTGTGTGTGTAGGTGACTATGCCCCGTGTGTGTTTGAGGCAGAGGACGCGTCTGTCTGCTTTATTCTTTCACACCTTGTCCTGGGCCTGTTCAGGTAAGACCAAATAAACACATGCACTCAAACACACACACACATACACCCACTCACAAGTTTCCAAGTTGTGGTTGACTTTGTTTCTCTCTGACAGCATCCATTGACCCCGCGCCCAAAATTGACGGACAGCGGACCTCGTCGGTTACTGTACAGGAGAACATCACTCACCACTTCAGCTGCCAATCAGAGGGCTGGGATGCTCAAGCCCCGCCCCTGCTCACCTGGTACCTGAACGGTGAGAGGCAGAGCGAGGTGACGGGCCGCCGGGGGGCGGGGCGTCTGGTGATGACATCATCGCAGGATTCTGGAACGCTTCAATACGGATCGGAGCGCAACAGCACGTTCACACTGAAGCCGAAGCGCTGGGACCGAGAGCTGGTGTGTGCGGCACGAAACCCCACCAGAGGAGAGAGCTACAACGCCAGCGTCACGCTCAACGTCCAGTGTGAGTCCATAATCAAACACCAGAGCTGCGCGCGGTTTCCTTAAGAATTATTTTTGGTTTTAAATATTGCAAATTATAATAATAAGAAGAAAGTTGTATATTAAAGTGATAGTTCACCCAAAAATGTAAATTTTTATCATTTACTCACCATCATGTTGTTCCAACCCTTTAATGATAATAATGTTATACATTAATATAAATTAAAATAAGATGAAAATGTTTTATTGAAGTTATAATATTAACAAAACTGGTTATTATATTATATAATTATAAAATATAAATGTAAATTTATGTAATATTCAAATTTTGTCTGTAAGCAGCATGCAGTTGTGTGTTGTGGCCACAGATGGCGATAGAGAGTTGAGTAGAGTTGTGTTTCAGTCCGTCCAGAGATCCTGCGTGTGGACGCTCACTACAGCCAGAGCTCGGACCCAGGCCTCGCCCTCATTCTCTTCGCTTTGGTTCGCTCCAACCCCCCCGCCACCATCCGCTGGGTGGATCAGTCCGGTCAGCTGCTGGCCAACAGCTCCGACTTCCTCATCCTGGACTCGCGCAGCTTACCCTGGCTGACCAATCACAGCCTGCAGCTCACACTCAGCAGCCTATCAGGAAACATCACCGTGAACGCCAACAACAGCCTCGGCTCCGCCCACAGCAACCTCACACTCACAGGTGGTCACTTACACCTAGTGGTCACTTGTTGATCTGAAACAACCTTTACAGCGAATCAGACGAGTGTTGATTAATCATTTCTGTCTTTATTTATGTATTTATTTATATATCTATGTACATCTGTATTACCCCTGACATGTATGGTTATCCTCTTGTGGCCTATATGTTCTGGGGAAGTCGTGGCCTAATGGTTAGAGGGTTGGACTCCCAATCGAAGGGTTGTGGGTTCTAGTCTCGGGCTGGACGGAATTGTAGGTGAGGGGAGTGCATGTACAGTTCTGTCTCCACCTTCAATACCACGACTTAGATGCCCTTGAGCAAGGCATCGAACCCCCAACTGCTCCCCGGGCGCCGCAGCATAAATGATGAACACTGCTCCGGGTGTGTGCTCACAGTGTGTGTGTGTGTGTGTTCACTGCTCTGTGTGTGTGCATTTCGGATGGGTTAAATGCAGAGCACAAATTCTGAGTATGGGTCACCATACTTGGCTGAATGTCACTTCACTTCACTTCTTTTTATTAGAAGTCAATTAAAAGGCTTCAGAGCGATGTCCCCCTAGTGGTGAAATGTTAAAATTTCGAAACATTTCGAAATAGTTACGACATAAAGACACGTGACTTTAATAGTTTGATGATTTTTAGTTCGAGATTCGTTAAGGTTTCGTTAAGTGTGTCGAGCACACCCATCACTATTTATTACTAGTATTTTTGAGTACCAATTATTTAAATAAATTACACATTTAATAGTATGAAAGTGACCATAATATTATTCTGATTTCTGAAGATCATGTGACACTGAAGACTGGAGGAAGGATGCTGAAAATACAGCGGAGCATCACAGAAATAAATTACACTTTAACACAGATTCACACAGAAAACAGATGTTTTATATTAGAATACTATTTCAGTATTTCCACTGTATTTTTGATCAGATAAATGCGTGTTCCTCCAGAGTTCCTGCAGTCGCGTGTGGAGGTGCCGGTGTTTGGGATCGTGACGGGTGGTGTCGCCGGCTTCATCACCCTCCTCATCTTCACCCTGATGGTGTTCCTCCTCCTTCAGAAGGACAAAACCAAAGCCCTCGGTACATGATCCCAGCACACTGACTCTCTGAAGCTCTCTGTACATGTACAGTGTTTCTGTGAGCTGATCTCTGATACTGTGTGTTGTTTTCAGAGGAGCCTGCAGTGCGTCTCTCCAGCAAACGGTGCGCCGCTCCTCAGCGTTCACTGCTAATGCTGCTGTTATTGGGTGAGCTGATCTGATGTGTGTGTGTGTGTGTGTGTGTGCAGTGAGAACAGCGTGTATCTGCCGCGGGAGAACATGTCTCTGCCGTCACACGTGCAGCTGAACGAGGACCGAGCGCTCTGTAAGGGTGAGTGTGATCCTCGCTGAGCTCCGCTCGGCTCCGGGGCCCGTCTCTGACTCCTGCCGTGTTTCAGGACAGAGCTCCAGACCCAACACACTGGAGAGGAGACGAGCCGAGGACGAGGAGGAGGACCTGTCTGCAGCCTACGCCGCCCGAGGTCAGAGGTCACCACTAAGGCTGTAACCGCTCGCTCGTTTTCCGCTCAATCTTGAAACTTGGATTTTTTTTTATTGTGAATCGTTGATTTCGGGCCAAAAATCAGGTGATTTGCATTTTCAATAATGCTTTAAAATATATACGCATTAAATTACTAGAAGCACAGAAGAGAGGGGGTCCAAGAACCGATCCCTGAGGAACCCCAGTGACCAGTTGATGTGCTTTGGATACCTCCCCTTCCATTTTAGTATAAAAACTATCTAGACAAATTTATGATGATTATGACAAACACTTTACAAAATTAGTTAGGCATTAAATGAAATTATAAAAGTAAAAGATAATTTAAAGTATTTATAAAAGTTGCATTCGCTTGAAACAGCATTTATAATAAGAGTAATTTAAGTGAAACTGAAACTAGCGGCGTGTAGAAATGTGCTGTAGAATTAATCTTGTGTTCCTGTTCCTCACTCCACAGATCCAGACGTGTGGCTTTGAGAGTGTTTTGCATGTTTGCGTGATCTGTCGCAATAGATTATATATCTGTGACTGACGTGCAGCTGAAGCTCAGGAGTCTGTGGAGATGGCTCTGTAGGTGTGTGTTGATGTTATTCTGTGTCTCCGCAGGGTTCGCTCGCTATCCGATGGTCGGCTACATCTATAAAGTCAGCAGCACCAGCAGCGACGAGATCTGGCTCTGATTCACACACACAAACAGAGCCGTGATGAACTACGGCTGACCTCTGACCTCACGCCTTGCCGAGACTGATGAATCTCTCAGACATCAAGCCTCATATCTGAGATCTCGACGTGATTGACTGACAGTGTCCTGCTGAAGAACTACATTACCCATAATCCCCTGATCAAAAAAAAAACCACTGTTACTATGGAAACACCATTCAGAGGCTACTTTAGTTAATTGTAGCATTGGTGATGATGATTCCTGAAACGTTTGCGAAATCAGAGAAAAAGAGTCACAGACTGATTCAGTTCCATCAAACACAGGGAATCATGGGATCTGTAGTTCATTCAGAATCACTTGCTCATTAATATCTTCATCTCTGATCATGTTCTCAGAGTTAGTTATGAAGAAATGTTCTTTCAGTTTTCTGGCTTTCTCAAAACAATATTTATACGTTGTTTATTAAACATTTTTATGAAACATTTCAGTTGGACATCATCTAACTTTTTCAAATGTAACTAATTATTTGCCTCAGATGATTCAGAGAACATTAAAAAGTAACGTTCACAAGTTTGCAGAATTCTAAAATGTAACATTTCCTTAAAGTTCACAGAACCAAAATATAACATTTTTAAAAACCGGATGTTTTGAACTGATTGGGAATGTTAACATTTATAGAAAATATTTATAGTCTGTAATGACGAATCTCTGAAATGCATCTAGAGGGAATCAGTGTGAACTGAAGTAAATCAGATCACGAATGATTCGTACAAACCGTTTGACTGACCATCACTGTATGTGACATGTGTGACATCGACAGACTGTACATACGTGCTTTCCTCGGTATTTACCCACAGTTCTTTGCTGCTATATGGAATGCTGTGTTATATTGTTTAATATTAAGGAATGTTCAGTAAATCGTCAGATATATGAGATAAATATGTGAAAAATCTATATATTTAAATGAATATAAAGCATATTGTTGGTATGGTGTTATGATCATATGCATATGTATATTTACTGTAAGTATATTTGTAAAGCTCATTATGAATTTGTACATACAAATCTATAAAATAACGCATGTCACTGTGTTTCCATCCAGCAGGAGGCGCTACTAGTTAACCTGAGCTTGAGTAGTACTAGTTAAGTATTATCTCGTTTGTGTGTATTATTAGTCATATGATGAAATACCTCAATAAATCATATTGATCGCACAGTCCAGTGTGTGTCAGAGTTTCTCTCTCTGTTTTATTGGAAGAAAACACAAATACAATCATAAGAAGATCCTAAAGAACAGAGCACAGATCAAAATGAGAGAAAACAGAAAGAAAAAGATTTACAAAATAGAGTCTACTCATATTTTTTTCAACTAAACAGTCTTTTCCAGTTTTTTATATTTTTTTTTTACAGTCTCACAGATTTACAATACATCCAAAAGAGCTTTTGAAAAACAGAAAACAATGGCCTTGTCGGCCTATGTTATGAATATAAATTTGGCCCCAAATGAAAATAATATTCAGTATGTACATCTTCCATTATTAAACCAAAGATTAGACCCTTTCTAGAAAACTGAGAAGACAGCTTGACTGAAACTTTAAGACATTTAAGCGTCTCAGACCTAAAGATCAACAGTCAAAGAGTCTTCTCAGTATCCACATCACTAAAGCACAGTTATTGTGATCGATGTCAGAAGCTGTAAAGATGGAAGATATCATCATCAGTGATGTCGAAGTGTATTCTCGGCTTCAGGAGAGAGCTGTTCTCTCGCAGGTGTTTGTGGTCTTCCGTTTGTGCTCCGGAAGTCAAATGTAGATCATTCATCTGCCGTTTCTGCTCTTATTGATCTCAGACTGTGTGTAAGTGCATGAAATAAGGATAAAATACACCGAGAGAGAGAGTAATATTCAGAGCTGATGAGCGGATCTGGCCTGTTTTAATAGAAACCGCATCTTTTAGGCCTAAATTGATTTTAATTGAGCTTTTTATCCAACGTTAGTTAATATTAGGATGAGTTTGACCTTCTGAGCGTCATTTCTTCATTTGAACTCGTGATTTATTTCAGATGATCTGTGTTAAGTCGAGCTACAGATCGCGTCGTGTCGGTTTCTGACTTCCGGTTCATCATCGAGTTTTCCGCTCGTCTCGTCTAAAGTCACTCGACATCTACATCGTCTCAGGTCTGTGTTAAACTTCATCTTTCACTTACAGCTTTAACTAACTTTCTTTTATTATATAATTCTAGATTTGAATGTAATCTGATATTAATAAATAGTTTCACCTTTTTTTGTCAACACTTTACTATAAGGTCTAAAAAGAGTTTATGACTATACTTTTGTTCATAGATTAATAAATGCTTTAAAAGTTGGTAATTGTTAGTTTAGTTTAATATCTGTATATTAACAAGCATTAATGAGCTGAATGTTATTTTAAAGTGATATTAAGTGCATAATTTAATCATAAGAAGCACATATTTCAGAGCTGAAGCTGAAGGTCTTTGTTAATTTCAGCATGTGAAGGCAAACTTTAGAAAGTTGGGTTGTGTTTGTGAAATGTTTTGTTGGAGTTGGGTCAGACTGAGGTAGTTGGAGATGATGGTGTCTGTCTAATGATGAAAGTGTTTATGATCTACAGACACAGAAGAGGTTATTAATAATAGCAGCTCTCTGAGAGATGGACGGACGTGTGTTTGTGTTCTTCTGTCTGCTGACGGCTGTGAGACCGGATGGTAAGATTCATCTTCAGCTGTTCCTTCAGTGTTTTCACACAGCACTGGACTGTTTTTGCTTTTTCAGAATCATATTAGTATTTTGACTTGATCAATCGACAATCATCTGATCTCGTGTTAACTTTGCAGATTCTTCTCCGCTGATCAGTTATGATAAGAAAGAGAAGACGTTGAATTGTACCAAAGGAAAATTTGGTGACGAAGCTTCAATACGGGTGAATTATGATAATTCGGGAATCCACACGTGTATACCTTCAGGTGTAGACTGTAATGACGAAATGTCCAACTGTCCAAAAGCCCTAATTAAAGTCCTGAGTGAGTAAAACCTTTCTTGTTCCAGAGCTAGCCCCATTCTCTCAGATTTAATGTGAATCTTGTGTTTGGTGTCTGTTTTCCTTCGGTGACGGTCAGAGAACGTTCTCTCGATTAGTTTCACAGTTACAGAAGATTCTCTGATTTC
>NC_039257.1:871855-876855 GCF_003368295.1 Carassius auratus | reverse complement strand
CAATGCATCCTTCACTGCAGGAGCGGATCTAGAAAAATACTGATGGGTGGCGAGAAGGGGGCAGGATTTTATTCGGGGTGGCAACATATGGCAGACGTATATGTACTGAATTTAGTCACAGTTATCACAGATTGATGATAAATATATGTGCACACTACAAAAGGACACAGCTATCATTTACAAACTTAATCTCATGCAATCAATGTCTTGCATTTGAAACAGTTCATATAAGGAATAAGTGACCATACCCCATAAGCCCCACACACTCACTAATGCATACAGTATGCATCCACATGTCATTAAGAGCATTATAAAAGATTCAGTGTTATCAATATGTCAATTTATTATAAGAAACAAGATTTTAACAGCCAATGACATCTACAGCTGGGGAGACTCAACTGATTTTCTACAGTTTAGTGTTAATCATCATCTAACTCAACCAGTCAAGAGCTACATTTAGCCTTAGATGTTATATGAATATGGTCCTGAAGCATAGCTTTTATTAGCTGACAATAATCATAAATAAATAAACATTATAGGCACAAATACAAATGTACTTTTAGAAATAGTTTCTGAAAAATATGGTGTTATTGTTTTGGCAAGCTTAAATTAAAACTTCTATGAAAACTTGTGTGATATTCCTTTAAAATAATGTTTTAGTATATCTTTTTAAATTATATTTTACTAAGCAATTTCTTACATAATTTCTTTGAGTTAGACCAAACTTTTATTTTGTTGGGTTGTAACCAGAGTTTCTGCGTTTTTTAATTAACTATTATTATTAGCTAATAGGAAGTATAGCATATCAAGTATGATAATACTTGAAGTATAGCGTACTCTACTGTGCAATAGTAATGTATTTCTGTTTGAATTTCTTCAAAATGTTATTTTGACAGGTTGTCGTAAAGTCATTGGCGTTTCTGTCAGTCTGTGTATTCGATACGAATGAATGACGATAGTTTTATCAAATGAAATGGTGAAATCCTCTCATAGCACACTGACGTGCACATGTGAAGCCTACATCATGTGTTAATATAGTGAAGAGCTGAAAACACCACGCGTGCTTCAGTGTGTGTGTGTGTGTGTGTGTGTGTGTGTGTAGTAGAGCACACATTCCCAGAGACGTGTATAACAACACCTTAAGGGTTCCCATAAGCAGGATTTATTGTTGTGCCCCCCTTCCTCAAATATGATGATGGAAAAAAACTACTATAGGGGTGAAAAAATAACTTTAATCAAATAAAAAACTAAATGAATAAATTGTATTATTTACAAATCACAATTGTAGCTCTCGACATTTACCTGTGGCTATAACTTTATTATGACTCTAATTTATTTTATAGTCTCAAGCATTCAGAAATCATGCAGAAGGAAACTAAGCAGTTTTACTATGATAAAACCATGGTTTATTTTAGTAAGGGTTGTGACATGCACGTTTTTTGTTGAAGAAATTATAAAGCCTGTGTCATCTATAGCAAAAAGGTGTCCAAAAATGAAAGATTTAGTGAATATTTGAATGAAATGTTTGGTCAGTATCCTAAACAAGGATTTGATTGTCCTGTAAGTGTAACAGCAGCAATCACATGACATTTGTAATAACATGTACATAAATAGTTTATTTAGTATTTGCCTACATTATGTATTTTAACAGTGTTATTATTAACCAATCATTATTGCCTCATTATTTTTTTATATAATGCATTTTAAGCCATTTTAAAGGCTATTGATGGCTTAGGTCTGTTTTTATAGCAACAACAACAACAAAAAAAATATTACAGTATATTAATACTTTGTAAATTATTAGAGTTTGGGGTTCGCGAATCATTTGAGTCAGTTCGAGGATTGTGAATCATTTGAATCAGTTCGGGAGTTCGTACCGGGATCGCGAATCATTTGAGTCAGTTCGGGAGTTCAAAACGGGTTCGCGAATCATTTGAGTCAGTTTGGGGATCGCAAACTATTTTAATCAGTTCGGGAGTTTGGAGCGGGATCGCGAATCATTTGAATCAATTCGAGAGTTCGGAGCGGGTTCGCGAATCATTTGAGTCAGTTTGGGAGTTCAAAACGGGTTCGCGAATCATTTGAGTCAGTTAGGGAGTTCGGAGCGGGTTCGCGAATCATTTGAGTCAGTTTGGGGATCGCGAATCATTTGAATTAGTTCGGGAGTTTGGAGCGGGATCGCGAATCATTTGAGTCAGTTTGGGGATCGCGAATCATTTGAATCAATTCGAGAGTTTGGAGCGGGTTCGCGAATCATTTGAATCAATTCGAGAGTTTGGAGCGGATTCGCGGATCATTTGAGTCAGTTCGGGAGTTCGGAGCGGGATCACGAATCACGAAAGATTCGCGCTAGTAAATTTTCAAATAGGCAATAACCTTTAATTCGTTGCTGGCAACTGGGGTGGCAGCAGGGGTGACAAGGCTTTCTTTTAGGGTGGCATATTTAATAATTTCTTGATTTCTTGATTGTGGCAAGGTCTGTGAAAATGTCCCCAGGGAAAGTCAAAAATATAAACCATTAGCCTAACCGGGTCAGTAGAAGATCAGGATCAGGATCATAACAGTTGTACACAGATCTGTAGAACACCTAGGTTACATCATCATACTTTAAAATGAAAACATTTAAATATGTACATGAAAAGAAAACAGGATGACTTTGAATAGCATCCGTGTAAAACTGTGAGGAAGAGCTAAGTCTTGCACATGTTCTTCATGGTCTGAGAGTGACTTCCTGTATACGCAGGAAGTAATGGATACCAAAAACAAAGGTTGAAATGTATGTGTGTGAAAGAAGAATAAGTGTGTGAGAGTGGCAGAATGAGTTATAGCTTGTACAATACTTCATACAAACGCATACCACACACACACACACACACACACACACACACACACACACACACACACACAGTGCTCTGCATACACACATGAGAACTATGTGTATATACCGGTGTATGTGTGTGAGTGTGTGTGTGTACTATCTGTGTGTGTGTATGTGAATGTGTTAATTGTATAAACGTTTTAAAGCACAAATCAACACTCAACTTTCACAAAATCAGCTTTATTTGTCATGTATATCTCTCAGTGCAGCACCTGAGTTATACAGTGTGTTAACACTTCACAACACAGCGCCACTCTTCAGGTTTAACTAATGCACAGACAATCATGAGTTAATATATAACTCACAAACAACTAAAGCATTTATTAATAACTACTGCATCAACATTCTGTATGATACATAAATTAACTAACCAATAAATTGTTATTAGTTACATGTATTATAATGTATTAATTCCCTAATAACATATAATAATAACTAATAATGTAAATGTGTATGTTAATTACCACGATGGGTCGAAGCCATGCATTTCAGCTTATGACACATGTAACTAATAACAATTTTTTGATTATATAGAAAAAGAAATGAGAGAAAAACAAATTATTCATTGAATTTACAATTTTGCAATCAATTTATTTTAGTTACATTTAAATAAACAAATATAGTTGACTAACTTTGAACATTCTATATATATAAAAATAAAATATAGCCATAGCCACTTACTTGTTTCAGTGTAGTTATTCTTGAGTTATATATTAACGCCTGATTTTCTGTGCATTAGTTAAGCATGAATTATTGCATGTTTGTAATATAATGTAATAATTGTCTAAGTCTAAAGTTAATTGTTATTGTGAAATGAGACAGTTGTACATCAGAACATGAAGGTTTCTCTTGAAGTGTGTAAACAAGACGATTCTGAAATCAAAAGTGTGAAATGACACAATCTTCTCAGCACAGATGCTGTTTCCATCATCAGTTTCCGATGTTTCATGAGCTGAACTTTCCACACACACACACACTCACACTCACACACACTCACACACAGTTACCGTATAAAACAGAACACTAATGTATAAACCTGTACAGAGGAACAAGCGTTTAAGAAACCCTATGAATCACCAGAGTTTGATTTACAGTAATCCAGACGTCTGAACAGAGTCTACTTATTGAGGCCTGCGTACAACCCATCACCGCTGCGCATCTTCGGATCCAGAGCCTGAGAAAACATCACAAACACCAGGATATCAATCAGAAGATTAGAGTTAATCATCAGAGACATCAGTGTAATCAATGACCAAGACACTGGAGCTCAGTGTACACAGAGAATCAACAGCAGCTCAGACACGATTCACTGAATCACTGACTCACTGACTCACTGAATCACTGAATCACTCACTAGTAGAGCCAGGGGTGTTAACTAGGTTAGTAGCTGGTTTCTGTGAGAGCAGTGCAGTGAACTGCTGTTACTATAGCAACACTGGATTACTGACCAATCACAGCGCACCTAAACTTTGATCTCATTCTGATGAATAAAACATTCAGTGTTGTGAGAAGTTCTGCTTTGGTTCGTTTTGTCAGACGTACCGCATAGTCCTGGTTTGGAGGTCGAGGAGGGTTCATTGGTCGGGAATTTGATACTGTGAATTAAAACAGAATAAATCATGAAAATGTTTAATGTTGAATAGTTTTTTACACTCACTAGAACACATGCTCGACACAACTCTTCAGATCTCAAACTAATTCATGTAACATCAAAACAATGTCGTGTATAAATGCTTCACGCTTCTCATGCAACATCTTTCTCCCTTTTGAATCTGAAATGAACACTGTATAGATGTTGATTTGTAATATATGTGTAATATGTTCACTGTGGTCTTCTTTTATGGGGTTTGTGATGTCAGTCTGGTGCTACTGTAGAAATATCGCAGTGTTCTTCAGTTCTGAATCATATGTGTGTGTTGAACTGAAGCCGATCAGGTTGGTGTAAGTGTCCTGTAAGCTGATGGATGTCTGAGATGGTGTGGTGTGTGTTCTGCACCTTTCTTCGGTTTGCTGTCACTGTTTCTGGCAGAACAGAAGTAGATGATGAGTATAACTCCTCCTGTGATCAGTAGATCTATGATCATGACGCCCCACGCCATCACTCCGCTCAACTCATAGCAGT
>NC_039257.1:835329-869255 GCF_003368295.1 Carassius auratus | reverse complement strand
GGAATTGCATTGACTATTATGTCTCTTTTGCATTTGAGGAAGGAGTGTTTTGATTTGAAGAGAATGACACTAAATAAGTGGTCCAAAAAATGTTGTTTGTTTCTGTATGTTTTAAATTTTTTAGCTAATATTTCATTTGATATTATCAACAAAACTATTTTTGTACACATTTAATCTTAAACGGATAGTTCACTGTTGTTATAGTTATCTAAAACTGAAACTTAAAATAAAACATTACATATTTTTTTTTGAATAAACAAACATTAATGGAATTAAAATAAAACGAATTTTTAAAATCAGTTTTTATCGTAATGCAGCTTAATTTGAAATAAAACTTAACTGGAAAAAAAATTATACATATAAAAACAACTGAAAAAAAGCAAACAAAATTCCTAAAAATGTAAAAAAAAAAAAATGCATGAAAATGACAATTAATATAAAAACGTTCAAAATTTTCATGAAAAAAAAAATTAACTATAAAAGTATCTCAATTATTCTAAAATAACACTGGTTCAACTAAAAATGTATATATTTGTGACCATGGACCACAAAACCAATCATAAGGGTAATTTTTTTTTAAAATTGAGATTAATTAATTGAGAATAAATATGCTTTCTATTTGTCTGAGATACAACTATTAGTAAATCTGGAATCTGAGTGTGCCAAAAAAAATCATCTTTAAAGTTGTTCAAATGAATTCTTAGCCATGCATATTACTAATCAAACATTAAGTTTTTATATATTTACGATAGAAAATTTACAAAATATCTTCATGGAACATGATCTTTACTTAATATCCTAATGATTTTTGGCATAAAAGAAAAATATACCTGTGTTCCCGGGCCACACGTTTTTTTCTATGCATCATCGCTTAGTCTCCATAACTATTTTGTCGTGCATAACACAAAATAAGATATTTTGAAGAATGTTGAGTTGCAAGCATACGTCTAGAACCAAATGTGGGAGATTAAATGACAACCGAATGATGATTTTTGCATGAACTGTACTTTAAACTGTTTAGCGAGAGCTTCCTCGTCAGTCCGCTTTAAACATTCATTGGTTTCTCTGCGGACTGAGACAAACCTGTTTCAGCTGTCACTCTAATTAGAGACATTAATCATGTATCCGATTCATTCCATTAACCTGCTAATCTGAGTCATCTCCTAGATGCTTATTTCTGGTTTTGTACTTCATTAGCACTGCGAAGACACACACACACACACAACAAACGCACACACAGGCGTGTCAGTCCCGACTCCTGCGTGACCCTCATCTGCGGCGGTACGTCTCCCATCTGGAGGAAACACAACACCGTGCCCCGACGCGTCGACATGTACGACACACTCGTCCCTCGCTGCTGCACGCCTGATGAGTGTTTGCACACACACTCTCATGAGAATACAGCAATGTTGTTTGTGCATGTTTGTCTCGTCATCAGATTTGGAGAAATGTAGCATTGCATCAGTGACTCATCAACGGATGCTCTGCAGTGAATGGGTGCCGTCAGAATGAGAGTCTGATAAAAACATCACAATAATCCACAAGATGAAACAAATCCAGCACTAAAATACGAGTCTATAATCGAGTCCAGTGAAAAAGTGTTCTGGTCTGAATCGGGAGAGAAATCTGCACAGATCAAGCAGCGTTTGTCACAAGCCAAAACCGCTCTAAACTAATATGTGGCTGGATTTTAATGCACTTTTTCACTGGAGGAAGTGTTATGCATTAGGACTTTTTACTGTAAAATGTACTCAATGGTTATTTTTGCCAGAAGTGATGGTTTAAAGTTAAAAACAATGATGGATTTGTCTTCTCCAGATGTTAGCTGATGGACTGGAGTGATGTGATGTTTTTATCAGCTGTTTGGACTCTCATTCTGACGGCACCCATTCACATCCATTGATGAGACACTGATGCAATGCTACATTTCTCTAAATCTGATGAAGAAACAAACCCATCCTAACCTCGGATGGACTTAGAGTGAGGACTTTATCAGGAAATGTAATAGTTTTGACTGTACTGTTTCTTTAAATGCCTTCTAAGAGACAGATTTGAGTTCTCATGGTGTTTTTATCAGCTGTTTGGACTCTCATTCTGACGGCACCCATTCACATCCACTGATGAGACACTGATGCAATGCTACATTTCTCTAAATCTGTTGAAGAAACAAACCTAACCTCGGATGGACTGAGAGTGAGGACTTTATCAGGAAATGTAATAGTTTTGGCTGTACTGTTTCTTTAAATGCCTTCTAAGAGACAGATGTGAGTTCTCATGGTGTTTTTCTCCCATTCATCCTCCGTTTCATCTCGCCGCTGTCATGCAGAAATATCTGTGGTGTATTATTTATGATTCTGCTTCCTTTATAGAATAGACATATATAACATAATTGCAAATTAGTTTTGTGTTTCCCGTCAGAGAAGCTTTTAAAAACAACTTACGGTGGCTGATACATTCTTTTTTCAAATGGTCAATAATTGGGAGACCGAATGTTTGCTTCACTTGTGAATTGCAGGAAATAACCGTGTTTTCAGTACGTCGGCGTATAAAACCCCAAACCTGTTCTGCATCAGCACGTTCTTGGCAATCAGCGCTCGGCGGGAGATCTATAGAGATCAATCTCTCCGCGGTTATTACGCAGAAATAATAAAGGACGAAAGTGGTTACAAGCGGCTCTGGAAGGAGGTTTTAAAAATCTTTGTGTGTTTCACATAATAAGAGCGAGATGGAGAACATGGGGGTCAGAATACATGATTCATAATGCAAATTTAGATACAATCCTCTTTTAAACTGCGTTTGATTTAATTCAATTCATTCATAAACCATCTCAATAGACGTTGACAAATGAAGCCGGCTTCTGCCTCGCTGAAACAAAATCATAAAGTGTTAATATGTTCATATTTAAATGTGCTCAGTTAACCACACAGTAGATTTTTTACCCCTGTATTTGCAATAAAGACACCCATCCTGCATTTATTTGATCACAAAAACAGCACAAATAGTGAAATATTAATACAGTTTAAAATAATCAGTCCTCCAGTCTTCAGTGTCACATGACCCTTCAGAATTCCTTCTGATTGGCTGCTCAAGAAACATTCCTGACTATCATTTTTTTTTTGTTTTTTTTAACTTTTAAAAACACGTCTCGTTTAAAAGGTGTACTTTTTGATTCTGTTTTGCTCATTTTAATTGTCTGAGCAGTGCATATGATGTTAAATGCAGGCCATTCGTGTCGTTTTAGAACAAAAGCATCGTGTTTTCCTGCAAGAACACGCTCTAATGTAATTCTTTCAGCACAAATGCTGTGACAAATCAGTTTGTGTGTGAGAGCAGAAGTCGTGACGGGAAGCTTGTGTCTCATGCAGCACAGAGAATCTCGTACGCCGTTCACACCATGAGACGAGAGATAAAGAGAGGCCTGTAAAACTGAAGACGGCAGCGCTCAGTCGGACATGACAGTCATTTGACTCCAGCAGGAAGAGAGAAGATCCGAGTTTAACACCGGGCCGCAGAGAATAATTGACGCAGTATCAGGACCAATACTTCTGCAATAGATAGAGAAAGACAAAGTTCACAGATGAGCCACACGTTATTCAGCACGGCGTCTCCTAGAAGAACATATTAAAGGATATGAAGAAATGTGTGTTTAATCATCAAAACTGCATCATGACACATGATGAAACAGCATTTTTAAATACTCTAATAAAAATGTTTTGCTTTTTAATAGACTCCATTCGCTTCATTATAATTCCTTTTGAGAAGTAGACACAGATTAGTCAACTGATGCCGCCTTATGTTTTATAAATTTTGATTTGGGAAGAATTTGAGGAGAATTAAGATTTTTGATTGGTATCCTGACAAATCTGAGTCAGATTTATTATACTTGACTAAAACGAAAAACATTACAATAATAATCAAAATAATATAGAATAAAATAAAATATTTTTTTATTGCTTTAAATGAAATAAATGGTAACTGAAATAACATTTTATAAAAAAAATTTTTTTACTAAATTAGTTTATTTTTGTATTATTATTTTTTTACATTAAGTACCAAAATAAGTAAAACTAAATAAAATGAACAAAAATATAAATAATAAAAAACCTATTAAAATGTCAAACAACAAGACTAAAATTTCTCAAATAAAGTTTAAAACTAAATCTAATTGAAAATATTAACTAAAACAATTTTCGTTGTTATGTATCGACGTGCTAGTTTTTGTTAATATTTAGAATTAAATTTAAAAAAAAAATGTATCATTTGATGTTTATTTCGATTAAAGTTTTAGTAATTTTGTTGCGCGTTTTTGTCTTTTTATCAGTTTTCATTATTTTGATATATGTCTATATTGATTGTTTTAATCACTATTTCAGATTTATTTTAGTTATTTTATTACATACAGTTAAACTAAATGATAATGAGATAATATTGCCTTGAAAATTACCCGAATTAAACCAGATTTTATTCAATTTTTTCAGTAAACAGTTTATTTTAAGTAACAAAATGTTCTGTTTTTTTATGGTTTTAGTTGAAGTGAACTATGAAATCGTGAATAGTATGATATTAGACATTCACTCTTAAAAATAAAGATGCTTCACAATGCCATAGAAGAACCATTTTTGTCTAAATGTTTCCATGAAGAACCTTTCTGTTTCACGAAAGCTGCTTTATGTTGAAAGAGGGTTCTCCAGATTATAAAAAGGAAAGAAAGAGATTCTTTAAAGAACCTTTGACTGAATGAATCACTGTGAAGGACTTTTTAAGCACCTTTATTTTTAAGAGCGTGGTTGAGAACGAATGTGTTCACTGGCCGAGCTTTAATCCAATTACAGCCTCAGAAAACATAACGTCCAGAGGAGAACCAAAGCCTGCCTTTGTTGTCACGGTCAGAGATTTCCTGAGATGATTATAGGACAATTTTCGTAGAGGCGCCGAGCAATCTGTTTCGGCGAGATAACAAGGTGGTGATTATGCACCTACACGCCGGAGATTTGTGTCAAAACAAATCAAAGCTGAACCTGATGAATTCAGCAGTTCGGGCAGGTTGCGGTCTGGCATTGTAATTCTGCTGATGGGTTGTGAATTGTTAGATCAATGGAAGACGCAGGGGAACGTCGACCTGTTGGAGTTAGCGTACAATACTGTGGCTAATTGTGGTTCAGTGTTTGTAAACACAGAGTCTTTAAGCGTCGTTTTCTCTCGGTGCGTGCATCTGTACTCCTGTCTACATTGACCGTCTTGCTATATATATTGATCTGCTTCATGCAATCAATGCAATGCATATAAAACTATGTCTCTAACCATGCAAAGCTCACGGGTTGCATTCCCAGCAAATGCATGAACTTATAAAATGCATGCTTTCAATGCAAAATAAATCGCTTTTGACAAAAGTGTTCGCCATGTAGCTTTGTTTAAGAACAAGATGCGTTGTTTTGAGTTTCTGTTAAGCTCCATCACGCTTTTATGTCTCATATAGTGTGATAATAAGAATCTAGAGGAAGACGTATAGCATTCATATACTTTCTGAACTCCCAACTAGCAAACGAGCGAACGCTGTCTGAAAGAAACACGACACACTTGAAACTCCAGGTGTGATTTACTCTTCACCTCCGTCGTTCCTCCAAACCCTGAGCGTTTGGGGTTTTGTGCAGCAGTCGAGCATGAAACTAGCCCTTCTCTGATGAGTCGAGCGGCCCCGAGTCCCACCGGCAGGATTTATTGCATAACGGCGCCTGGAGCAAAGGGCTCTTGTGACTGTGTTATCTGCAGGCGCTGTTATAGATGAGTGTGGACGCGCACAGGTACCGCAGAGCTGATTAAAACAGTCACACACCGCGCGCTGATCGCCAATGATTCTCGTTTATCAGCCCAATCTCCTGATGGCTAATTTATTAGCGCTGCATGGGGTTGGAATAAACCTCTAACCCTGAGCATGGGTTTAGCTTGCGTTGTTTGTGCTCGATGCTTTAAATCATATGGTTTGTTCAAGGGAAGATGCTGTTTCTGTTGTAATTGATCTAGTTTTGGTGATAAAATTGGCTGAAACATTGAAGGAGGGGCTTGAGCCGTATCATAGTGATTTTGAGGTCAAGTCTTTTGATTTATTTATGTACGATTTATGCACACTAAATATTTTATGTAGATGAAGCATTCGAAACAAGCCGAAAGTACAAGGGCATTAATGAAAAATTTATGTTTTTGTATTTTCTATATATTGACAGTTGTTTGGATTTATTGCTATTAAATAATAAACTATTAAATTTATAAATTAATAGCTCAAACTAGTGTTAGTTAAGAATCATTACACTGTTTGTTACTGTTAGTACAGGCTTTAATTTATTTATTTACTCTTTTATTTATTTATTATCCAATAAATGCAGCTTTGTGAGCAGAAGAGACTAAGGGAAGCTTGTTTCCAGCACTGAATAAAAAATTAATACATATTTTATATAGTTTTTTGGAAGGTAATTATACATTTATTTAAAGCTTTTTTCTTGCAATTTTGTTTTAATCAATGCATGTTTGTATCCTTGTTTATATCTCTCAGACAAAAGTCAGAATTGTGAGAATTTCAAGGGAAAATGTTTTATACCATCGCAGGATTTTTTTTATAAATAAAAATAGAATTAACAAAATTAAACTCTTTTGAGAAGAAAAGTCAAAATTGTAAGATATAAACTCATAGTTGCAACCAAAACACAGAATTACACTTTTTATTTATCAGTATTATTATTATTATTATTTAACTTTTTTGCAGTAAAAAAAATGTAATTGCAAAATGTAAACTAAATTTTGAGGAAAAAGTCAGAATTAAATTAAACTCAGAATTGCAAGAAAGTAAGACAGAATTTTACATAGAATAACAAAAAAATTAACTATTATTTTAGTAAACATAGAATTAAAAAAAATAATTACAGCTTTTAGAAAGAGTTAAAATGGTGAAATATACATGTATAAAGAATTATGAGTAACAATTATTTTTTTTATTTTTTTTTTTTGATTCCATGTCAGAAACTGCTTTCCATACAGATATTTTTTCAAAAACATTATAAAAATCGTGCTAACTGTTAACTTTTTGAACACACTCGCATAAACAGTACAAGTTAACAACAAAAAGTATCTTATTGCACTGAAGCTAATTTTACCAGATGATATCATTTATTTGTGCAATCAGAACAGTATTGCAGCAGTGCATTCTGGGATTGGTTTACACCTACTCTGGAATCAAGTAGCGTGTCGTGACACAATAAAGCTAGATTGCTCCCACTATATTCAACCAATCCAATATCCAGTGTCTGATTATAATAGGACTCATTAAGTTTAGACTCCCAGCTCTAGTTTTAGGATGTTATTTGCTTATAGCAGTTTGAATTGTCTGTGCGACAACAAATAAAGCGCTGCTCTTATTGTTTTTCTTGAAATCATTCTGACAAAGAGTCAGAAATATCCCTCCAGAAATAGAGGCGAACACAAGCTGTCACACGCGTGATAAGAGCCGCAGACGGCCTTTAAAGCAGCCAAACGAATGCTGAAACAGCAGCCGAGCGCTCGATCAATAGTGTCTGAGATGAAGGCTTGGTTGGGGTCTTTTACAAACCAATAACGGCCCACGATGAGTTCACTGCACTGTGAGAGAGACAATGTATCAAAGAGCAGAAAATCAAAACCATGAGCCGTTTTAGCAGCGTTAACCGCGAGATCGCTGAAGAATTAAGTCGTTTAACATCCACGGCTGCACTGAAAGTGACAGCTTTAAAATAAACAAGCTCATTGTACTTTCGTTGTAATTTTAGCAACTTGTACACATTTTTTAATTGAAGGAATCTATGAAAAAAATTACAAATGTAAACTTGAGTTTTTTTAACCTTTAATTTCTTTAGTTTATGCTTTATTTTAATATTTTAGAGAACAAAAAAAATGAACATTTACAGCCGGAATAACTCAGTTTTATTGCAGGTGTTATTGCAGCACCTGGAGACCTGACAAACTGCAAATCAAACCCAAAGAGAACATGATTCAAGATTCACATCTATCACTCTGTATCGTGTGATATTGTGATAAAACAATCTAATATGACTTGCATCTAAAATTGTACTTTGAATATCTGATATTGCTTTGATATTGAGACACACAGTTTTTACAAGAAGACTCAAGTTTCTAGATTAGACTTCATTCATACTGTTCAAAAGCTTGGAATAATTATCTTCTGTCAACAAGGCTGTGTTTATTTGATTAAAAAATAATTACAGTTTGAAAGTTTCGTAAAATGTAATTGATAGCTGTTGTAATTCTCAGCATCATTCCTCCAGTCTTCAGTGTCACATGATCTTCAGAAATCATAATAATAAGCTGATAATTGCTGCTCAAGAAAACATTTCTTATTATTAGCAATTTTGAAAACAGTTGTATTGCCAAATATTTTTAATTCAAACACATTATTGCAAATATATGTACTACAAACGTTTTGATTGTTTACTGAAAACAGTATGTTGATGTGAGTTGCAATATGTGTGTTTTATCTGCATTACGGTATAACACACAAACACACAGAGAGAGAGAGAGAGAATATCAGCCGCTCTGTCGCTTCTTCAGTATTCATCTGACTTCAGCACAAAGCCTTTCATCAGAGAGACAGAGAGAGAAAGAGAAAGAGAGATACAGAGAGAGAGAGAGAGAGAGAGAGAGAGGAAGGTCTAAGTGAACACATTTAATGTCCAGTTAATGTTTGATGTGTTAAATTCTGAAGGATAGAGTGAGAGCTAGAGAGAGAGAGAAAGAGAGAGAGAGTTCTTCACTCTCTCCTGATTAAATATGTACTGCAGTGAAAGTGCTGAATGCAGACAGTGAGTAAAAATAGACCATCATGCAACACTACAGTACAGCAGATCATGAGCTGCTGCAGTCGTCACACAAACAGCACACTCATCTGTAATCTAAAGTGTATTCAAGTATGTAGCGTCCAGTATGTTGGACCATTTCATGTTCACATTTATGAATTTAGAGGGAATCTTCAGTGCTGAATTCAGTCTCTCCATCCATCCGTGCTCCGTAGGGCGAGTGATCGGCTCTGACATCACAGGACAGATATTCGCTTGATGTTTGTTTGGGGAATGAATCTGTAACGGCTCGCCACTCTTTGACAGGGGTCACACCGTGCGAGCCGTCGCACACACAGGGTCGTGACTCCGGCCTGGAGCTGCTGGGGCATGCTGGGAAAACCATATGTTACATGCTAGCTTCAGTGAAGGCCACAGCGCCATCCACACACACACACACACACACACACACACACAGGCAGGTCTAATTATCAGAGCTCCCTGGCAATTTAAGCGAGCGATGCTGCACGCCTCTTGATGCGAACAGAGGAAAAAAAAGAAAGAAAACTCTCCGCCTGCAGCACACCTCATCCTGTTTCATTATTCCTCGTGTTTTATTATTCATGTGAAGGATGTAACAATGAAAAACAACCACTGCGGTGCCGCCCGGAGCTGTTTATTTATTACATTTTGGATTTTTATTTTAACCGATTGACAGGCTCGCAAAAAAGATTTCTTTAATAACTTGATCGTTCCTCCTCGATAGCAATGAGATTAAATGGAGTGCAAATTAAGACTACGTACTCTGCATTTCAAGTGTTTCTGCTGAATAACAGACCCCAGTAACATCACCTTTAGAGTTTCAGATGTGATTTTAATAAAGTCTGAAACTGTGCTCAGATTTTGCCTGCATATCAACTCACAGGAAAGGTAAATGTGATCCCTTTAATATCTCAATAGTCTTTCCCAGTCACTATCAAGGTTAAATGATGATCAAATGTTTAAGTGCATATCTCAAATTATTATTAGAGCTGATAATCGCATCTATACTCAGTTATCGACTCATTTGTTTCTCTCTTTTTTCACTTTATTTTACTGTCGTTACTCATGTATATCCTATTTACTTATAGTAATTAACCTGAACTTGGTAACTTAATGCTGAACCTAACCCATGTAGTTACCTCATATTACCAGTAGTGGTCGACCGATATTGTTTATTTTTTTTATTTTTTTTTTATTTTTTTTGACAGCCGATACCGATATCTTAGAAAGCAGGTTGGTGGATGGCCGATATTAAGCCGATATATATTTTTTTATTTTACTTTAAAAAAAAATTTGTTTTAATTAATGTTTGCAAAACTTGAAATAATTTGAAAATTAATTATATTAAAACATGGATGTGTAAAATAAACATACCTGATTCTATAATTCTATTACAGTATTTTTCGTGAAATATTTTAAAATATATAATCAAAAAGAAAGTAAACACTGTAACCAACAGGGCACTCAGTAATCTGGGTGTGCATTGGGAATCATATTTTTTTCAACTTAAGCCAAGATAATAGTAATTTTACATGCAGCACACAGTAAAAATGACATGAATATGACAATCTGCAAATGTTTGAAATCATGAGTTTAAAGTTGATTGCATGCTCCGTGTGAAGCTGACCTCTCCTCCTGTCCAGATTTAATTAACACGGATCAATTGTCACGCAGAGCACACGCGATCAGGCAATATACAACTGCACAATTCACCAGATCTCAGAAGTTTGCAAGGTTTGTGAAATTAAATTGTAATTAGTCATTTAAAGGTTTGTTTAAATGATTTGCTGAATGCTGACAGCAAACGAGAAAGTATTATGTTTGCATTTCTGTTACTAATACTATAAAAGCAATTATTATAATATTTTTGTATACCTTTTAATTCATTTTTTCAACAGTTCTATCTGATTATTAGACAGACTTAAACCTGTATTAGGTGTAAACGTATACTTAGTGTACTTAGCTAAGAAATTACTGGTAATTAGTGGTCGACCGATATATCGCCAATGCCGATATATCGGTCGACCACGAATTACCAGTATTTTCTTAGCTACGTACACTGGAAGTATATGTGCAAAATGTGTAAAATAAAGTGCAACCCAAAGTTGATACTTAAACTTGCAAGGGTTGGCACACCAGTGCTCACAAAACATTTAATGAGCTCATCAAAAATAATCAGTTGCTGAAGAGCATGTAGATCGAATCCTCACATCTGTTTTGATGAGCCTATTAAATGTTTTCGGGATTTATTTTTTGATTGTGCATCTGATTTTGTCATTTGTTTATATTTTATTGTTTTGTTTATTTGAAAATGATATTGCATGCATTATGCGATTGTTTGAAAGTCGATACTTAAGCCGAAATGAACTAAGAACTCCATTAAGCCTTCTGTGCTCTGAAAAGAGCAATCACTGAGCAATAACCTCTTCCTCTGGGAGAGACTGAGAGAGCATCTGTGTATGTGGAGGGAAATAAAGAGCGATGCCATCTTGGATTCTTGATTATCTGCTTTATGTGTGTGTGTGTGTGTGTGTTTGTCCATTGGCAGAGCATCTAAATGGCCGCAGAGCTTTTCTGCTCTCTGTAGCGTTTATTGTGGCAAAGTGCCTTGTCTGGGTATCACCATTTCCTGCTCCAGAAAGGAAGTAACAGCAGACACCCACCGTCATCAAACGTTTCGTCTGACTAATGCAATGACTCATCAACACATCCAGCTTAAAGGCATTCCAGTTGGAAACAGACAAGCAGACAATACTTGAAATCATCGAGTGGGAATAGTTGGAAAACTGTCCAAGGAAATAATTGGCAAAACACTATTGGGAATAGCTGGATAACTGCTTTTGGGGGATCTGGCAGAAGGGAGGGCTTTCATCGTCAGCTGTTGAGCTTATTATCCGTCACTGTTGTCTGCCAGCAGTGTGGACCAACCCCAGTAAGGGTTATTTCCTTCTGAACAGCGAGGGTCAGACAGCTAACTGTGCATGTTGTTTGGGCTAATATTACCCACAAGCAGCTTTGTTTGTGGCTGTTATCTTTTGACTTTTTGACTTTTTTGAGAGGAATTAGAAATGCATTCCAGTGGCAGTTTTTAAATGTACACTCTAAAAAACGCTGGGTTAAATACAACTCAGTGCTGGGTAAAATATGGAAAAACCCAGCAATTGGGTTGTTTTCACCCAACATTTAGGTTTAATGTTTAACCCAACTTTCTAGGCAGTAACCCAATTGCTGGGTTTTTCCATATTTTACCCAGCACTGAGTTGTATTTAACCCAGCGTTTTTTTAAGTGTATGCATTGCTAAGTAATAATTAATTGTAAGGTGATTCGTTCTCAGTTGGTACTTTCTCAGTTGGTGGTGTGTCACAAATTGGGACTAAAGTGGTTAAAGAACCATGGTTGGGCAAACAAAGTGACATAACATAAGCTAAAAAGTGAGTTAATCAATCATGATAGAAGTAAAAATGGGGTTAAAGTATCAAAGGGTTTAAAAAACATGATTTAAGCAAAAAAAAGGATTAAAGAATCAAAGGGGTTAAATAATTATCACAATATCAATAATCAAAGCATAATTATCAATAATTATGACAAAAAGTGGGATTAAGCAAAAACAGGGCTTAAAGAATTATGGCAGAAGCAAAAAAGTGTCTTAAGAAATTATAACGAGAAAAGGTGGCTTAAAGCAAAAGAGGAATCAATTAAGGAATTGGGTTAAGGAAGGGGTCAAGGAATCATGACAGAAGAAAACAAAAATGGGTTAAAGAATCAGGATGGAAGCAAAAAACAGGCATTAATGCATCAGGACAGAAGCAAGAAGGGGGCTTAAAGAATTATGACATGAAAAAAAAAGGATTGAAAAATTAAAAGCGGTTAAAGAATCATATTTGAGGGAAAAGGGGGTTAAACATCTTGACAGAAGCAGCTTAGCATTAATCAATTAAGGTTGATGCAGCAAAAATTATTCTCTGTGGTAGTACAAGAATCGTGTGCTCTTTTGTAAGACTAGTGCTGTAATAAAACCTTCCTGTCGGGAATTTAAAACAAGAAAATGAAAAATTAAATTGCCCTTTGTGTCACTTTTTTCAGGCTAAAATGACTTCAGTCATAATAGCGACTCATGCATTTGTACATCAGAACATCCCGGGAGGACTTGAATGAGTTCTTATTATCAGCCCCCTGTGCTAACACTCACTTCTTGAGTCTGACATCATCAGTGCTCTGCTAATATCGAACGCCACAGTCACTTTGCATCTTCTTATTGAACACTTGATCGTTTGCAGATTCAGTTGCATGGTCATAATTCAGTACGGCATCATAACCTTTGTTGTCAGACTTTTAAAAGTGAATTGTCACTCACTGGTTGACATGCAAACCCATTGATTGACAGAGACTGTTATTATGATAAACAGACCACCATCTGTTCTCCCCTGAGTATTTCTAAATGCATCAGTATCTTAATTAGCACCTACTGGCGGCAAATCATTAAAACAACGATCTCTTTTCATTAAAAAATAAATAAATAAAAGAATGGAATGGAATTAACACTTTGTATTGTAAGACAGGAACATTGGGATGAGTACTTATACTTATCAAAAAAGGGGGTTCAAATATGAATGAGGTAAATAAAATGGTTAAAAATTCCAGATGGAAGAAAAAAAGAGTTAAAGGATAATAACAGAAGGAAAAAGGGGTTAAAAAGTTATTACAGAATCAAAATAGTGAAGAAACAAGTGATAAAGAATCATTCTGTTTACGTTTCTATGAAGTTTGAGTAGCTCCGCCCACTGTGAAATCTCATTGGTTCTCCGTCCCACAGCTGTTGTTACCTATGTTCTGATTGGCTGTGATTGGCCCATGACTTTTCTCTTGTTACCGTCTTACTCTACGTTCACCAAGAAGAGCGTACCACATGAATTTAAAGCAGCAGACCAAATGCATCTTTTAGTGAGTTCCTCCTAAAATACAATCCGAGTCTCAGAGGGACAGAGACACTTAAAGAGTTTCACTCAGAAATTATTTATCTTTGCTGAAGTGATGCTGAATATTTTAAGCCGTTAAGTGCACATTAAAAGTTTGTAATATCCAATCAAATGTAATTAGAGTGATTTGGCAGCACTTAAAGCAAGATTTTAGATGAGACTTTAATACTTGGGCTCAAACTACCTATGTCAACAATATATATTTTTATATATCGTATATGCACACAAAAATCCATGTTTTTTTTTTTTTTTTGGTACAGTTATTTGGATATTGTATGTATTTGTATTGGCTATGTACTGTATAGCTTATAAGGTATATGCATACTGTATATTCTAATCATTTAAAGTTTAACAAATGTTAATATTTAAGCAATGTTTTAGGGTTTTTCAGATTTAAACAGAAAGAAAAACAAAGCACTTGATGGGATTTTTATGCAATGTGAGACTAAAAACACATAAAAGTAAATATTTCATGCATGAAACTTCATCTGGAGATTCCAGAAAGCCATATTTTGAGACTATCGATCGAGTCCTGTCTTCGAGATGTTGATATTATCTGTAACTTTAACCTCATGCAGGATGCATGGAGTGAGTAAATACCACAGATTTCACATCACCACACGCTAATGGAGAACTCCAGGCATTACAGATCTTCTTGTTCAGTGTTGTTTATAAATTAGAGATGAATTACCGATGCTGGGTTCTGTTCTTCAAGAGGCAGGATTATTGGGGATGCTTGTTTGTGCTTCAGCTCGTCTACGGTTAATTGAACTCACACAGCCCTCTAATTAATGCCATGCATGCTAACATGAATCACACCAGTAGACAACAGCATTTATTAACCAGCAGGAAAAGCATATTTCCATGTTTTTCAGGGCCTTAAGTGCTTGTTTGCGAGTTCTGTGCAAACTTTAGCAGAGAAGTCGATATGTAGAGTGTGTTTAATGTTTAATGCTCACCGGAGCTGCTCCACATTGAACCACAACAACAACAAACACTGCAAGGAAATGGTGCTTTTGAGAAATATTGCAGTGCTTTCAGTGGATTGTTTATTATCTGTGGATGGCATACTACAGTCTGAATCTGTACTGTATAGAGCGCATGAGATTTGACTATGTGCATTGAGTAACTTTGAATGGCTTTTTGTGGTAGCCAGCTAGCATCAGTGTTATTTTTGTATTATTTATTTATATTTTAAAATAGTTTTTATTTTAACATTTTCAGCTATCATGTTAATATTACATTTAAAATATTGCATTAATAAATTTTTTTTAAGTTTAATTAACTTTTTTAATTAATATTTATTAATATTTTATGATTCACTTTGATATTTTGAACTCGTTTTAATTTTTGATTGCTTTAGTTTTTTTGTTGTTGTTGTCATTTAATTAGTTTTTGTTTTGACATATTTTGTAAAGTTTAATTTAAACTTTGTGTTAAGTGCTCTTACAGTGTTTATAATTTTTTTATTAGATTTAGATTTTAATTTTAGTTGTAGTAATTCTGTTTTATTTTTTAAAGTTTTAGTCTTGTTTTTTCAGTATTTATACACGTTTTGAATTAGCTCTTTTTTTCAGCTTTTATTTTAAATTTAATATTTTGTAATTTTTATAGTTGTTGTTTTTTGTATTTGAAATATTTCTATATAACTTTAATTTACATTTTCAAAAAATTTAACTTTTATTTGTATAGTTTATCCGTCATTTTAGTTAGTTTTCGTTATTTTATGTACTTTTTGCCATTGGGATTTTAATACTTCGGCTTCAATTTATTTCTTCCAATTGGCTTCCAAAACCACATTTCTAATTTAAACGTTTTGTCAGATTATTTATTTATTATTATTATTTTTAGTTCTAGTTTTGGATATCACTGGCCAGTGTGCAGTATACAGTGCAGTGTAAAATAAACAATACGCTACTATTTTCTATGAATCAGATGCGTAGCTTTCATGCTAAGCTATCGTAGCTGCACTAATGATGATTTAGTAGCTGCAATGTTACCGAGTCTGTGGACGTTTATTTGAATAATCTGACACAATGGTGTGCTTTCATCCGCTCTGTGCTGCTGTTATCACATAATATCTGGACTATTTCTGCTATGGACTTTGATACAATTAGAGTGAGAAATGAGAAATGAAAGTGAACCGCACAGCAGATACTCCGCTAATTAATGACGTGGAGTCTAATCGCTCCATTCTGCAGTTTCAGACTTTTTTTTTTTCCAGCCAAAAACTCTTTCCAAACCCATATGCTGCGTTTTCATTTGGAGCGAACTATAACTTCAACCGTTGAAAGCCGACAGAATCATCGCAGATGTCGTTTCTCACTAATTAAAGTGTCGTTAGTATATATTCTGATTTGGCAGACGATCATGAGACTGGAAAACACTCCCACGCGCTTCTGCTTCCAGGGTTTAATCGTTCAATATCCAAGGTTAGCGTGTTCTCGTAAGGTCAACTAATGCATCGTATGATTTCAGACGGAAACGTTTCAGATTTTCTGCAGTCAGAGACAAAAATACTCAAGTGTGATGATTTCCTTTAACTACACATATCCATTTCTATCTGTTCTCCGTTGTCAGATCTTGGTCTGTGTTTTTTGCATTGCTTTAATTCCTCTAATCGTCCTCTAACTCTGTACTTTAGCCGAGTCATAGTCATTCTGTGGTTTGATATCAAAGCTAGCATTTTCCCTGGACTTTTCAAAGCACTTTCGAGGCCATTTATCCTGCAGCTGGCTTCTCTGTTCACTCCAAACCCATTTCATCGTCAATCTGTGTCTTTCTCTATGTTTTATTATTGTTGTTGTTGTTGCTTGTACAATGATCACATTTGTAATATTTCACTTTTCAATGTTAGCGAGGATCAGTGTTACTTTAGTAGTCTGGTACAGCTAGAAGACACACAGTGAAGTTGAATAGTTTTAGGGGACTGCATTAGAAATAGTGTCTGAATGCCGTTCTGTTTATTGATCGGCTTCTCTCAAACAGAAATCCTGTCGTTCACTTCCTGTCGTCCACTTCCTGTCATTCACACACACTGATGATGCTCCAGTCCGCTTTCACTGTGTGTAAATCAATGGATCAGATCATCTGCTGAACTTCTTGGGCTCCAATGCAAAAAAGAAAGTCATATTGGATTTATAATTTTTTCTGACCTTATAACTCATGTGAATTGGGTAGATAAATACTAAATACTTTATCATTATTATTATTATTATTATTATTATTATTATTATTATTATTATTATTATCATCATCATCATCATCATTATTATTATTATTATTATTATTATTATTATAATTATTATTATTATTATCATTATTATTATTATTATTATTATTATTATCATTATTATTATTATTATTATTAGCATAGCACTTGCTTATCATTGCACTTTTGTTTTCATTTGTAAGTCTCTAGATAAAAGCGTCTGCTAAATGACTAAATGTAAATCAAATTATTATTAGATAATATATAATTATTATTAATATTATTAATAGTAATATATTAAATACGATTATTATTATTGTTGTTGTTATTATAAACTATATTTATTAAATTATATATTAAATTATAAATGCTTGCCTTTTATGTTGCAATACAATAGTATTATTTCAATAGAAATGTAATCAAATAATAAGATATAAAAAAATGTAAACATAAAATGTATTTTTTAGATAAATGTAATTTACAATAAAATTATTTTGATGATCAATATGAAATACTAGTTATTAAATATGATTTATGTTACAGTGTAATTCTATTGTAGTATTAATATATAAAATTAATGTTTAAGAATAATACAATAAAATTATAGTAACAGTAATAATAATATCAGCAACAATAATAATTATTTATTTGCAATAGTAAATACAATTGCAATTATTTATTTACAATGTTATTACTGCAATAGTAAAATAATAAAATTGCATTATAAATTTAAACATATTGAATAAAATAATATACATTTGTATTATTATTCTGTTGTTGATGTTAAATGCTTGGCTTATTATTTTATGGTACAGTACTATTATTGTTGTAATGAAATACTAAAATGATGCATATATAATTTAAGAATAGTGAAAAGTAATAGTGAAATCCTTTTGAATAATAATAATAAGTGTTGTTGTTGTTATTATGAGGATGAATAGATGTGTTTAGTGTTTTATGTTTGAGGGGTTTCTGTCGTCATAATGCAGGATTTTCTGTTTTTATTGCTCTGTATTGATGCCTCATGATCTGTTCTGTGCTTCGCTGCTTCCCCTTTATTGTCTTCTTTCAATTTACACTTGAATGGCGATGGATATGAAGCTTTTAATTTGGGCAGGGCAGCGCCGGGGCAGGAGAAGGTCAGCGCATGAAGCTGAGATGAGATGAAATTCATAAATTCATTCAGATTTGCCAGGCCCTGACGCTCTTTGTGTGGAGCTGACCGCAGCTTCAGACGGGAAGCGCTGCTCCTTTGTTACCGGCCATTTAGCCAATTTTTGTCTTTTATCCATTTGAGAGTGACTGACAGAGACAGTTGGTCTTTTGCTAGAGGTCATACTGGTGATAAATCAGGGTTTGGTTTCAGTAACTCGCACAGAAGAGATTAAATATAAAGAATCACTAGCCATGCGCACATCACAGCTTTTTTCAGGAATAAAGAGACTTTTTGTGAAGACCTAAAGTGCAAACAGTTTGGGTGGGGCTTATTAAAGGGCTTGTCTGAATTTTTTATATGGTTTAAATATGTTAGTTTATATTACGAACATGAAGCATGATTTGGTATTTGCTGTTGGAATTAATTGCAAATAGTTAGTTATTATATTATAGTATTATTTTTTCTTTAAGGGTTTTGAAAAAAAAATGGTATGGACTTAAAATTAATAGTATGGAAATTAATTTAATACATCTATTTTATTTACTTGTCAGTATTTATTTATTACAATTAATTGCGTTATATTGTAGTAATTTTTCTTAAAATAACAAAAATGGTTTTTGTTTATAACTCGTATTAATTTTATAACAAATTAATAAATATTTTAGTTATTTATTTGAATTTGTATTTTTATTGATTTATTATAGCATTTTTTTAAAGAATGGTATTGACCTGTATTTTTATTATAATAAATAAATAGCTATTATAAATGATAATTATATATATATTTTTTTGATTTATCACAATGAATTGCATTCAGAGCATTTTCCTTAAATGATTCTTTAAATAATAAAATTTATTTAATTGTTTACTTTATAATTAATTTTATTTTAAATAATAAATAGTAAAAATACATATTTGTGTTATTTGTATTCTTTGTTACAGTAAGTTGCATACATATTTTATTATAGTCGTTTTTAAAGGGCTTTCAAGTATTTTTAATATGCACTTTAATATGTTCGATATAATTATATGTCATTATATTTCTCTTTTGTTTTTATTATAACAGTAAATTCTAAATATTTAATTGTTATAGAATTTTAGCAGAAGCAGAAGAAGAGGTTCAGCAAGACTTTGTGAACAGATGAAATCAGTGAAACCAGTGAGCGAGTGTGTGACGCGTGAAGATGTGTTTCACAGGTTATTCGTTTCGTGAAAGTGTAAGCAAGGCTATTTCATTGGTGTTTCAGTGCTGCTCTTTTCATACAGTGAACATTGTTGGAGATTTAAACTGTCAAACATCCAAAAAAGTCTTCTGTTTCATTTTTGGTGTACTGTTTCTTTAAGAGAAGCTTGTGATTTGTGTGATTCCTGTCCAGTGAACGAATGCAAAGGAAAAACAGTCCGTAACGAACAAAACCAGCAGAGCTGAACTCCTCCAGACCTTCAGCAGATGCGCTCTCGTGTTTTTCATTCAGGACGAGGATACTGACAGTCCGTCAGCAATCAGAAAACCATTTCCATCTGTGTCTGAACAGCTTTCCCAGAATGCAGTGCGAGAAGCCATAAAACAGTACAGTACTTTTCAAAAACTTTCTAATGTTTTTGATCACCAAATCTGAATTTATCTGATCAAACGTACTTAAAAAAAATCTGAAATATTATTACAATTTAAAATATGTGTTTATATGTGAATTATCTGTTAAACTGTAATTTATTTCTGTGATGCGCAGCTGTATTTTCGGCATCATAACTCTTCAGTGTCACATGATCTTTTCAATAATCATTCTAATATTATCAAAAACATTTCTGATTATTATCAGTGTTGAAAACAGTTGTGGAAACTGATACATTTTATTTTTCTGAATTCTTAATGTACCTTTTCAGACGCTGTGACGAAAGCGTGCATTACTTTATGAGCTTGATCTTCGTGGAGGTGTCAGATCACGTCTGTGCCGTGTTTTATCGCAGATTCACAGGTTTATATAAATACTGAGGCTGTGATTCAGAACTGTCATGTTCCTGATTTAAGTGAGGTCAGTGTGAGATGAACAAACTCTCCTGAATCTTTGTCTGATTGTGAGTTATATCAGTCCCAGAATGAATCAGAGATGATACCAGATGGCATTTACGTTCAGTCCTCAGAGCTGAAGAAGCTATATTAAATTATCATAGTATATTATATCGTTATATTAAAGAGACTGGATAATATATTTATACAGTTAACTTTGACTATTTTTAGTGCAGGGATATTTACATTTTATTAAAGTTTTTTTTTTTTTTTTCATAAATGGTTCTCGAAGGAATGTCATGGAATTTTTATCTTAAGTATTTGTTTTTTTATTATTTATTTTTAATTTAATTTAATACATTTATAAATAAACAACTATGATACAAAAAAACTATATATATATATATTTAGTATATTAATGGTCTCGGTCTTGTCATGGACTCGTGTGCATTTTGACTCGGTATTGACTCGGACTCGAACATATTAGGAATCAGACTTATGCCCGAGTCCACTCGAGTCCCAATCAAAATATTTCATGATTATTACTGTATGTTAATGTTTATTTAAATTGATGTATGTTTGAGACATCCAATGACTGGTGATTTTCTTTTGACGTGAGACGTTAGGCCAGCGACACACTGGATGCGTGGCACAAGCGTCTCAGCTGCGTGGCGTGTCTGTTTTTAATTCGGCTCCCATGTTAACAGGTTAGAGCTTGCAGACTGCCTGCGTGAGACGCGCGGAAAACCCGTGCATGCTAGAAATAGAACCGACGCCTATTTTTCACGCGACACGCGTGCATGTTGGAAGCGTTTCCAGGCAAAATATACTAGGAAAATATGTTTATATGTCATTTTGTACACAAATACATATTAATTCATGACATTTTGATATTTGAAAGTCTATAGGTTGACATAAATTCAGATATAAATGTAATTTTAAAAATAAATTAATAATGATCGATTTTCAAATATTGCACCTGTCAAACATAATCTATTTTGCCGTCAATACTGTTGACGGTGTCTTATCAGTAGGTGTGTAAAAAAATAAAAAAATACATTTGATATTGTTGTCATGAAGACAAGAGCCTGTTTTTTTGGCGGCCTCTCTCTATGTCACCTACAGCCGCAGCAGCGCGCCAAGCGCCGCGTGCAGGCACGCTTCTGGTGTGTAAAGACACAGAAAACGCGAAGCAGCCACCACGTTTCTGGCACGCAGCAGAGACGCCATGCAGCCAGTGTGTCACCGGCCTTAAGTTACCCTCCTGCCATCCGCCTGTAGTGATCCCGCTTTCCAGAAAGCCACATTGCTACATTATTTCTGTGTTATTTTTACAAAGTAGGACAAAATGGTCACAGAAAAAAAACAAATATTGTTTAATAAACTTATATAATGAATACAGACACAGACTGACTGTCTCAACACTAAACATCTCCCCCTCAAAAACAATGTCTGACAGAATGCATTGAACTTATATTGCATTTGATCCAGCTTTCTTCCCCTGGCACATACACACTTTTGGATGAAATTTTCCTGGACAGTCACTCGGCTCTTGTGTGTATGCCCTCCGTAACTAAAAAAACTTTGACTAGTGTGTATTTTACCCTGCATTAAAACGCACCATCCAGGGAAATTAGCATTAGATTATCCGTTGCTGTTACAGAAAGTAATAAAATGGTAACTGTTGTCAGTTCCCGCTTCCTCTGCGCCGGTAGAGAGAGTTTTTAGTTGGGGTGGATTGATCATGAGACCACATCGTGCTTGGTTGGGTAGCAGGATGGTCTCCTCACTTATTTTTTTGAAAAGTAATTATGCCCATCTGTAATCTTCACAACATCTAAAGTGCACATAATCCAATACATTTTCAGGATATTAGCAGTCATTAGTTAAGCTTCAAGGTTAAAAGTTATGTAAAAGCTGTTACAGTTGAACATTTACAGGTATAGTGGTACAGTAATGTTACTTGTACTAGAAGTGTTATGTAGAATTACAATATAGAGTCGTACAGTAATATTATGTGTACTAGAAAGGTTATATGGATGTGTATAGTGGTACAACGATGTTATGTGAAAATGAGCACTTAATATTGACAACACTTCATAATACTAATAAAATTACCTTTACACCACATACTATGTGGCCCTTTTAACCTTTATTGTTTCCACCAAACATTTGACATACTCTTGAAGATTTCTTTAGGTCTTGTCTCAGACCCAATCTCTCTGTTCTCGGTCTTGACTCGGACTCGACCCTCTCTGGACTCGATCTGGACTCGGACTCGAATGAGCCGGTCTCGACTACAACACTGAGTAAAGGGTTCTTAAAAGAATGGCATGAATTATTATTATTATTAGTAGTAGTAGACGTGGTGGTTGGGGATATTAGTATTATTACTGAATAAATAATTATGATTAAATAAATAAATGTAAATAAATGTTTTTAAGATCCCTTAAAATAAAAAAAACTGGTTAATGTCCTCAGTAATTGATTGGGTCATATCACACATTTAGTTTTATTTTACTGTTATTATAAGATATTTATCGGCCTTTTAGCAGTTTAGATGAATTCCTTATGTTATTATTTATTATATATATTTGTATTATTAAAAATAATTTAAAACAATAATAAAAATAGCATTGTATTCATATCAATTAATTAAAATAAATAAATGTATTTTAAGAACCTTTAATATACAGAACTATAAACCGAATAATATATTTATTAATACTTCTTAAAATGGCTCACGTCACACTTAAATAGCATTTTACTGTTATTACGAGCTGTTTTGGTCAGTATTAGATGATGAAGTGTTGAATCAATCCCAGTGTGAATCAGAGACACTAAAATTAATACCAGACAGCATTTACCTTCAATCCTCAGAGGAGGGGAATGGCGTATTTTATTCTGTCGGTTTAAAAGAGATTGGAAAATGGAAAAGGATGACTGTTTTTGGTGCAGAAAAAGAGGGAAAAGAGTAAAAAGCAATGAAAGGTGTGATGTGAGCCGTTTAAAGGAGTATTAATGAGTATATTAACCGGGTGAATGTAAAGCCGTTCTTCTTTATCCGCGTGATTGTTCTGGTTTTAAGGGCCATTGGTTTTAGGGCTCTTCTTATACTGGTTAAATCATCACAGACTTCAGAGACCCGATATTCAATACGGTATTTCCCACTTTGGGACACTTTCACGCAAAATTGAACATGCTATGATTTTAGAAATGAGAGGCGGATCCGCAGTATTTTTCAGAGATGGCCTTGAGCAGGTCACCGCTAGTGTGATTAGTGTTTCTCGGGACTTCCTGTTAAAGGTCATTCGTCATTCAGTTGTTCATCTCCCATTGCTTTCAGATCCAAAGGTCAAGACTCTGTTTACAGCGAACGCAGTAGTTGCTGACAAACAGGTTATTTTGAGTTGTTAAATCTGCATTTCTTTCTACTTTCTGGTGTGTTTGGCCAAAACAGGATTACAGCCGCGTTGCATCAGTGACACGTTCAGATGTAAAATTGAAGTATATGTGTGTGTGTGTGTGTGTGTGTGTGTGTGAAGCGGTGAACGTGATTAATTAGTGATTTGGTTGGCATGGGATGATGGTGACGGCAGATGAAAGATCACAGTGTCATTGATGATATTTTGATTTTGTTTTGTACTGAAAGGCCGCAGATTGTTTGCTCTGTTCTGGCCTTTCTGATAAATCGTATACTTAAAGCTTTTAAGACATATATTTAATAAATAAATAATAACAGGAAATTGCTCAATCTATACTACTAAGACTTAAACTATAATTAAAATCAAGAAAATTGAAGAAAATTCAAAAGTGACAAAAATGCACAACTAAATTGCTAAACATTACTAAAAATTTAAAATAAAAACAAATTAAAAATATTGACAAACACTTTAATGCTGTTCTATACTAATCCTAATGAAAATTGTGAAAATGGTCAACAAAAATGCTTAAAAGTTAAAATGAAACCAGAAAATAGAAAAATAAAATACAAATATTGACAAAACTATAATTCAATAAAATGCTAATAATATTTCAAATATTTATAATATATATATATATATATATATATATATATATATATAAAAGTACAATTGCGCAGTAAAATTACTATAAAATTTAAATATAAAATAAAATAAATGTAAGTTAAAATATAGAATTTTTCCAATTTCTGAGCAATTTAATGTGTCCTTGCTGAAAAACAGTATATATATTTATTTGCATAAATAATGAAAGTTCTACATAAAATGATCATCCAGCAAGTGTTTATAAAACAGACCTTCCGCATTTAGAAATGCTGAAAACAAAAGTGATGAGCTGGAAACCTCAATCCTGTTCGGTGTGCCGTGTTTTATTCTCACACGTATCGTAAAACAGAGGGAATTGGATTTATATCTCGTGTGAGTGTGATGATGTTTGGAGTCCATTACAGGACGTGGTGCTCTGAACACCTGCTGTCAGGAAATATGAATGACAGGAACCTAGCAGAGCCGTGTCTGAGCGGCTGGAATGAAGAGAAGCGGCTTATAAATGATTGAGCTCTGCTCGTTTGCGTCTCTGCCGCTGAATTTGTTCTGTTTTCATAAGACTGCAAACCGATTCTCTCAAAATGGCCGCGGATGCACAAGAGAGAGAGAGAGAGAGAGACGGAGAGCATCTCCTCACTAATGTTCTGCAGCTCTGCTTTCTTCCTGAGCACATCCGGCACGAGCCCGTGATGCTAAAAACAACCTGACGGCGAGGAAGAGAGAGAACCAACATGGATTATTATGACAGCAGGACTCTGAGAGATAGAGAGAGAGAGAGAGAGAGAGAGAGAGAGAGAGATCAATGTGTTGTGCTTTGGGAGGAGAAGAGAAAGAATCAAACTGACTCACTGTAGCCTAATTAGTGCACTAGATATGAGCATATGCACAAAAGCTGTCATAGGTAGCACAGGTATATTTGTATAAATAACCCAAAAAAACATTGCACGAGTCAACATTGTTGATTTTTTTTTATGCCAAAAATCATTAGGATATTAAGATCATGTTCTAAGAAGATATTTTAATATAGTACATCACAACTTGATTTGTGATTAGTGATATGCATTGCTAAGAAATTCATTTGGACAACTTTAAAGATGATTTTCTCAATATTTAGATTTTTTTGCACCCTCAGATTTCAGATTTTCAAATAGTTGTATCTCTGAAAAATAATAAAAACCATACATCAATGGAAAGATGATTTAAGACAAATCTAAAATTGACCCTTACGAATAGATTTGTGGTCTAGGTCACAATTGATATATCAATACCCACTACAAAAAAGTTGCTCAGACATGTCACACTTTCTAATGAAATATGATGCATTTATAGCTTTTTTGTTTTTGATGATCATTAGTAAAGTGATGAAGTCTCGTATTTTCCCTTAATCAGCAGAAAAACACAACAAACACACGATTCCTGCCTGAATCTAAGCCTAAGATTTCAACTGTTTGCTCAATTCTTTTTCACGTTTGACATTAATTTATCTGCCAGGTATTTGCATCTGTGTGTGATTTACTGCATCCAAACAGACAACAGAAAATTATTATTTAAAAAAGTAATATAGGACTGTGTTATGATTAGTTCTTTTCAAGTCATAGTTTTATCAGTTAATAATTGTATCAAGTTGCTACAATTTTCAAAAGGTACAGTGTCACTTCTGCACCAATCAGAACTGATTATCAAACTGATAGCCCCGCCTACAAACCTGTTATTGGTTGAGCCAGTAGATTGACACATTGATGTTTTGAAAGTGTTACATTGTGTTTAACTCTTCAGGAGTTAGTTGAAATTTAGTGTACTAAAAGAAAAAGTGTTGCATATAATTTAAAAGTTTAAGTTACCATTTTTATTTTATATAGTTTATCCGGTAGAGTGTGTTTTTACAAAGAAATACTGTATTAATAATTTAAATATATAAAATATATATTAATTAGCTTTAATTTTTATATTATTAAATGTCTCATTTTTTATGCACTTTTGTCATTTATTCATTTTTGTTATTTTTAACTGTTATTATTTACGTTTCTATTATTTTCAAGTTTTATTTTGATTTATTTCTAGTTAGAAAATAATTTAACATAGACTAAGCCAGGATTAGGCCATAGTTCAACTAGGACATTTAAGTAAAAATGTGCCATAGAAAAAAAAAAACATTACAGATGTGCATTTTGAGACAAAACAAAGACACTGATATATTTTAAGATCAAGCAGTACACGTTTCTTTCAGTTGAAACAGCGCAGACTTACACTTTAGTCTGGGACTAGGCTTAAGCCTTGTTTTTCCAAATATATTTTTTTACTGTTTTAGTTGTTGTTGATGTTAATAATAACCCTTTGTACATTTTCTGTTGTAACTACAAACAGATCTTGCTGCATTGTGTGACTCTGCGATGGTGGAGTACCCATGAGCCCTTGCACTAGGTTAATTTAATTATGCACACTAGAGCAATACATTGGGGGTTTACGGAGACATGCACAAAAGTTGTTAGAATTAATAGAGGTTTTAGTGCTATTTAGTGCTGTTGGTAAATAGTTGCTGTGTTTGAAGTCACCGTTATGGTGATTAGTGTTCAATTCGATAGAGACTTCATTAACTTATTAATTAGTTTCAGCCCAGCCAGTGTAATACTTTTAGAGTAGAATTTGAAAGGTTAAACATGGAGAACAGATGATCTAATATAGGATCATAATTTGAGATCAAGGGTTGGTAAATAATGATAGTTGTTTTGGTTTGTTTTGGGGATAATGTTCCACTTTGTTCTGCTTGTATGTATGTACACTAATGTTCAAAAGATTTGGGTCTGGAAGTAGTTTTTTAATGTTGTTTTTCTGCTCACCAAGGCTGCGCTTATTTGAAAGTTATTTAAAATGTTATGAAATATAAGATCTTCAGAAATCATTCTAATATGATGATTTTCTGCTCAAGAAACATTTCTGATTATCATCAATGTTAAAAACAGTCGTGCTGCACAATATTTTAGTGAAAACTTTAGTGGAACATTGATCGGGATTCACAGATGAATAGAAAGTTTAAAATAATTTTTCATTCATTTGAAATAGAAATCTATTATAAAGGTCTTTACTGTCACTTTTGATGAATTTAATGCGCCTTTGATGAAGTAATAAACATTTCACTTTAATGTAGTGGATTGTTAGGTTACAGTATATAGTAAAGTAACTTTATCGTGTTAATGTTTCAATATCTCATATGTATGAAAACAAACGTCTCGTTACACACGGTTTGATGCTAATGCTACCAGAAGAAGTGTTGGATGCTAAACATGTTCCTGTGCTCTCCAGTGCTCAGGTCACACACTCTTCTTGTGATTGTTTCTACATTTAACCGTATCGGGATGCAGAAAATCCTTTGATGCCTTCAGAGACCGCGATCACTTTCCCGCCACCGTTTTGCCTGTTTTTCTCCCATCAAAAAAATAGTTTCCCGCATCCAACACTTGTTTGAGGAGCACCAGAGTGAATATTTAAAAGAGCTCTTCTTTAAGATTTCATCAGAGGCGCTGGGGGTTTGTGAAGGTGACATATTCCTCCGCAGCAGCTGCGATGCATAATTGATGGGCCCTGGGTGCAGAGCGGAGCGAGTACAGATGTTAAAGCGCTCCTGCAGGACTTCCTCTGCGTTTGGAGGGGACAGCCTTTCACAGCCTCCAACATTCGTCTGTTTACTGCTGAAGGAGGAGTTATTACAGTTTTTGACAACTGCTTACACACAAATACTTGTTGGTGATAGCTGACACTCAAACACCAGAAGCACACCCCAAATCTCGGCCTCAGTTTTCACAAAACACAACACAGTTCTCTGTTTACAGGAAGTATCTTGATTTCCTTTTTCAAACACAACCAATCAAAATGACACACTAAACAAAATAGTGTATTGGTCAAAAGTATCCATTTTTCTTTTATTCCAAAAATCGTTAGGATATTATATTTGTTTTTTTCAATTGCTAACATCCTTTTGTCAAATCTGTAGTCATATTTTCAAAACACTGTACACAATTAGCACAACATTGGTCTGTTGTGACCATACCTTTAACACAATTCATGTTGTTTTCACACAATATTCAGCAAATTAACACGTTTCTTAAATGCTTACATTTTCTTTTCAAATAATCTTATCTCATACCAAAACCATAGATCTGTTTCTATCTTTTTTACAAATGCTTAAACACAGCATGACAGAAATGGAGTATAAATATAACTTATTATAACCAAACTTAAAGTGTAAAGACTCCACTTCTGCAACAACAGCAGCTCAAAAGTGTAAAAAAAATCTCTAAATAAAATATTGTAACAAACGATTTTATTTTTAAGTAACAGATCACTAAAATATTTAGAAATAGCTGATTCCAGTCTCAGTTGGAGGAATAGTAAGGTGTTGATGCCCTTTCCATTGCATCAACGTGTAAAAAATACCTCTCTGAATTGGTTTTGTGGATGCAGAACAACACAAAGAATCAGAGAGAGAAAAATATAATGCCTGGTAGAAAAAGAGGAATAGTTGGATCAGAAGAAGATATTTAATCGGGAAGAAGAGGCAAGGGCTGTATTTTTTTATGTTTGTACCTTCTATAAAGTAATGAATCATTTAGTTTTAGACAGTATGTAGCTGAGAATGAACACATTCAACTCCAATGGGTTTCAGTTGAAAGTAACTAAATTACAAAAAAACAATGGAATTTTTGAACAGTGAACAATTTTATATTGTCTATGCAAGTAGACCGGAAACATCTGTCAAACATGTTGAAGAAAGTACCGTATCTTCCGGACTATAAGTCGCGCTTTTTTTCATAGTTTGGCTGGTCCTGCGACTTATAGTCAGGTGCGACTTATTTATCAAAATTAATTTGACATGAACCAGGAGAAATTAACAAAGAGAAAACATTACCGTCTCCAGCCGCCAGAGGGCGCTCAATGCTGCTCAGTTCTCCTGTAGTCTACACTGAAGACATAGAGCGCCCTCTCGTGGCTGGAGATGGTAATGTTTTCTCTTGGTTCTTGGTTCTAAATAAATGCGACTTATACTCCAGTGCGACTTATATATGTGTTTTTCCTCATCATGATGTATTTAGACTGATGCGGCTTATAATCAGGTGCGACTTGTAGTCTGAAAAATACGGGTAATGCAGTTTTTTTGTAAAGCCATCAGCTGTTAATATTTTGACAGTCAATGACCATATGTTCCTATTGGATAGAAAAGTAGTGCTAATGTTTTGTCCAAATGACTCGATTTTGAATTGTGTTTGACGTGTTTTGATAGAGTTAGTATATCTTGAAATGCGAGTTTGTAAAATGTGGTTTTGGCCAGAAAGTTTACTATTTGGGTAAGTGTGTGATGTAGTTGTGTTGCTGTCTTAAGAGTTTAGAAAAAGTACTTTCGTTAGTATTGGTAAACACTTGTTAGCAATTAAAAAATAACAAGTAAGTAAAGCTCATGTTCCTTGAAGATATTTAGTTAATTTCCTATTGTAAATATATAAAAACAAAATTTTTGATTAGTAATATGCATTGCTAAGGACAACTTTAAAGGTGATTTTCTCAATATTTCGATTTTCTTGCACCCTCATAGTCCAGATTTTCAAATACGTAGTTGTATCTCGGCCAAATATTGTCCTCCGAACAAACCACACATCAATGGAAAGATTATTAATTCAGCTTATTCAAAAAATTGCCAAATGGTCCAAGGTTACATAATGTGTCCAAAAATATAATATTATGGCAAACGTGTTTGCAACGCAAGATGAATGTTTGCTTTTGAGATATTTTGAATGCACTGCATCGTTTTGCACGAGATGTGAGGCACTATGCATGTTGTGTGTGCAGTTTTTGGATTTGTGTGTAAAGGTTTGGGGGGAAAAAAAGAAGCAGAGTTTAAAAAATGTGTGTAAGCGGCTGAAATAAACTGTAATGAGACGGGCGACACGGACGCATCCCACCGTGCGTGTGTGTAGGAGGCCTTTCAGCATCTAATTTGATCTCGCCTTTAATATTAGATGTTCTCCCCTCCCAGAAACACAATCTGATGATTTTCCTTTACCGCTTCAGTGGCTTCTTTTCTTCTCTAATTGACTGATTTTTGGCTACAGGAATTTCTCTGAATCTGGAAACACTCAGACACATGCACGAAGTGTAAAGACAATTTGCAAATATCGTTAAGTGGAAGAGATCTGAACAGCGTCGCAAATTATACTCGGTGCATGAACGCAGATGCATGATGTCAGAACAAATTCATCTTCTTATTCATAATGTTAGAGCAGGTTTTATTAACTACAAATAATATACTAATTTTGGACGGCTGTCAATGAAGAAAGATGCTGGTTGTTAAAACAGTTCTCTGAATTATCACGCGTCTGATTTAATGAAGCAGACGTCTGAAGGAAACTCTATGGCTCTACTGAGTGCTGAGGTTTGTTTTTGTCACACTAATGTAAGCGTGTAACACGGGACGCGCTCGCAATGTGTCGAACAAGAGTTTGTGTCTGCGTTGATGCTCTGGCGTAGTGTTTGTTTCAGCCCTGAATCTCTCCAAAGATAATGTGTCATGTCATATGGCATTACAAATTAATGAATTGAATGCATCATGCATAAAGTAAAAAATATGCTTGTGCAAGCTGTTTCTCTGCGTCTAAAGAGAGGAGGATGATTTCGGAGTAAGACAGAACCTCAGTTTTACAGGAATGTGAGCACTGAAGCGTTCCAGGCCGTGTGAGGAATCGCTGTAGCACAAAAACACTTTGGACTTTGAGAGGAGACGAGTGAAGAAAACACACGACAGAACGAGACCCGACTGAGAAAAACACTGGACCGTCCAGACAGTGCTGAGAAAACAGACGCTTGAAACAGAAACAACATTTGCAGAAGTGAAGGAGCTTTGTTTAATGTTAGTCATGGGTTTTCTTGTAACAAAAAGGCAACATTTGACGTTTTCTTTTTTTTAAATAATTTTTTTAATGAAACATTTTCACTGTCTCTGACTCTTATAATTATGTTTTTGCAGCTAATATTGCCCTAAGAAATCAGTTTTATTTTCCTGAATATTCAAATTAAATTTTAGTAAATAAAAAGATTTAACAACAGTTGCATATATATATATATATATATATATATATATATATATATATATATATATATATATATATATATATATATATATATATATATATAAAACAGAAATTACATTATAGGGCCCTTTAAAATAGTTTCTTTATTGTTATAGTTATTTATTTATTTATTTTTAAATTTGTGCATTCAATGTTTTTCCCCCAAATTCCATGTTTTCCACTATAGTTGTTCTTTTATATTTAATTTATATTTATATTTATTTTTATATCTATTATAATTTGTTTTAATAATAAAAAGCATATCTAATCAATTGAATTAATGAAACCTTAACAATTTAATAATTTTTAAAAATGAAAAGAAAATAAAAGATACGTTTAAAAAAATAATTCTTAATTTTTTTCTCTTCTACTACTAAAAAACACCTTGCTATGTGTCCTGTGTGAAGCTAACCGAGACGTGCTATAGCAATTGTATGTTTTGTTGCTCTTTGGTTGATTCTGGTTTTGTTGATTCTCTGTTTGGATGAAAGCGTCTGCAAAATGTAAATGTAAATTTACTACTTCTACTTAAAAAAATACATTCTATTGAGCTCTTCTATAATATATTGCAATATAAAACAGTTGGTATATTCTTTAAATTATAATTTTTACAGTATTGCTTTATTTTTTTATCAAATAATCGAGCCATGGTGAGCAGAAGGGACTTAAATATTTAAAGATCTTAATTATAAATTTGACCAGTACTGTATATTTTTTGCAGCATATAAATTACAAATGTGTGTGTGTGTGTGTGCGTGCATGCGTGTGTGTTAAATGACTGATCACTCAATATAAAATATATAAAATCATGTACATCTGTGTTCATTTTAAACACTTAATCTGTTTGTATGTTGTGTTATGGATGAGTGAATCTTATAAAGGCTTGTCATCAAATTACATTAAGCATTCTGAGTTAAAGCCACACACACACACACGACTTGAGCGTCATGAGAACATATATCATAATCCTGTGGAGAGATTACACACATAATCTACAGTAAATTACAAAAGCATCTTTAGGGAATTAAGCAATTGTGCAGCGTAATCCACAGCAGAAAAAGCTCTTTACAGGGACACTGCGGACGATTTTCACCAGCCGCGCTCACTGTTTATCTTTCCAAACACGATCTCTGAACATCTGACATCCGTCCAAGAAGAACTGTGAGGATCAACCAAGGTTTTCTGTCGTAATTTAGCCACTGCCAAACACACACACACACACACACACACACAAAGAGCGAAGCTTGTTAAAACAGGTCACCCACTCAATCAACTAAACACCCACAGTCAGAGCCGCACATTCATGTAGATCTTGTATTTATGAGCTCTGAGGTGTTGTTTGAACAAAACATCCCATAATTAGCCATTAACCAGATTCCTGCATCTTTATATTCTGCAATATTGAATCGCTCTCTGGATCCTCTGCTCTGTTTGGGGAGGAACGAATTAAAAATACAGTTACATTACACTTCATTCAGTGAGACGCTTCAAAAACAAGATTTACTTCTGGATATCATTTTCATTTTTATAATGTTTTAATGTGTTTTTGCATCTCATTTTTTATTTTATTTTTATGTGTATTAGCTGTTATCTTAAGGTGTTAATTGTCTGTTTGAGATATATACACATTTATCTATTTATTTATTTAAAAGTAAAATGATAATTGTGATTGCAAACTTTTACATTTATATATTGTAATGTGCCAAATAATAGCTTCTAAATTCTGAAACAAATAATTAATTAATTGATATGTAATATATTATTATTATTATTATTATTTTACATTTATAAATTGGTATTTTTGATGATGTGTCAGATACGTGCTGCTAAGTACTGAAGAAAATAAATAAATGTATGTGTTTATTTATTTTGTTTCATATTATATATTATGTAGTCTAAGTGGACGTCCATGACATGCGGAGTCCCACAAGGCTCAATTCTAGCACCGCTCTTTTTTAGCCTGTATATGCTAATGACAAAGAGCCAAATTGCCTATCACATTTATGCTGATGATACCCAGATTTACCTAGCCTTATCTCCAAATGACTACAGCCCCATTGACTCCCTCTGCCAATGCATTGATGAAATTAATAGTTGGATGTGCCAGAACTTTCTTCAGTTAAACAAGGAAAAAACTGAAGTCATTGCATTTGGAAACAAAGATGAAGTGTTCAAGGTGAATGCATACGTTGACTCTAGGGGTCAAACAACTAAAAATCGAGTCAGGAATCTTGGTGTGATTCTGGAGACAGACCTTAGTTTCGGTAATCATGTCCAAGCAGTAACTAAATCAGCATACTATCATTTAAATAACATTGCAAGAATTAGATGTTTTGTTTCCAGTCAAGACTTGGAGAAACTTGTTCATCCCTTGTTCATTATTGATGCTTGAGTGCTTTTAAATGCTGCAATAATACATTGTTTATATGTATATATATATAAAGCATTGCATTTTAAGGAGGTGACCTCAGTTAGAAAGGGCCTGGAGGGTAATTTATGATTACATTTGAGTATGTTTTAACATCACCATTCAACATGAAGACAGAAAAATGACACTGATGCTGAAATATGCT